>NC_139388.1:153877500-153967500 GCF_054392235.1 Sus scrofa
ACCTTGGGAACTCCTGCTCTTTCATTTTTTATTCTCATTTTTTTAAAAAAGGACCTGAGTGATGAGTCTGTTGTCTCTGTGGTTTGGGGTTTTTGTTTGTGGGGTTGGATGGTTGTTTTTCAGTGAATCAGCAAGAATGATGACATTCAGGTACCAAATTAGATGATCCATTCATAATTCCATGCATATGTTGAACAACTAAGAATTAAGCCCTTATTTTTCATCTCCTGTGATAGATCCTATAAAAAGGTATACAAATTTAGTGATAATCATTCATTCAGTCATTCCACAAATATTTATTGAGCATCTGTTTTGTTGCCAAGCCTTGCAACAGAGGTACAGTAGTTGACAGAACTTAGAGTCATTGAAAATAAACAAGTAAATACGAGATTCGCAGAGTGTGAAAAGAATTCCCAGGTGGAAAACATATTCTGCCCTAAAGGCTTTGTATTTTCCTAAAAATAAACAGCTTTGTTTTTATGCAGAAGATGGTGGCCTTACATTTTCCAGAGGAACAAGTCTTATTAGAGGCTGGAGAGGTTCGTTAAGAGGAAGCACAGTAGCGCAGGCCTGTGCCTGAGTTTGAACCCACTCCAGCTGTACTGGGTGAACTTGGGCAAATTGTTGCATGCCTCTCTGACTTTGCTCCTTCAGACACAAAAAGAGGTCAAAAGACCCTGCTTCCCAGGGTTGTTTTAAGGATAAAGCAAAATGACCCAAGAACCTGCTTAGCACTGGGCCTTGTAGCCAGGAAGAGGTCAGTAAAGGGTAACTCTTCGCGTGAAAGGAAATTGCTGACAATCATGAAGCAGATGCCTGCATGGATCCTGGTGAGACTCTGTGGAACCGGCCCCGTCTTGCCGGCTGCAGGACTGTCAGCATCAGAGAGCAATGCAGAGGAAGCGTGTCCCCATATATATTAATGAGATGAAGGAACGTGAAGACCCCAACATAATCTGTTTATACATTATACATTTCTCTTGTTATTATTCAGCATTGATTGAGTACCTTCAATTCTGTAAGCTTTTTATAGAATGTCCCAACAACTCTCAATTACCTGCAGTCTGGAGGAACAGGTTATGGCAAGAAATAAATGAAATAGGAGAAAAGGCCTGTAGTCCATGTTTCAGACCTGAGAACCAACACCAAAACCTTATCCTGGCCCAGCTGCTGGCAAGAAGCAAGAAGGCACCCTTGGGGGCTAAGCTTTCAGTTCCAGGAGGGCAGGGACCGGGCAAACTACCTCACAGCTGCTTTGTCAGTGCCTAGCACAATGTCTAGCCCATAAAAGAATTTGTTAAAAGGAACGAATCATGTTAAAAATAGCAAACATTTTTTTTTCATGCTATGTGTCAGGGACTATTTAAGATCTTTATGCATCCTCATTTTAATTTAATTCTCTTAACAATCTCATGAGCTAGGTAGATGCTAGTATAATCTCCACTTTCCAAAGGAAGGAATTAAAGTTCAGAGAGGTTAAGTAACCAGCTCAAGGTTGCACAGGTAGTGAGGGCTGGACCAGGAGTCGAAGCCTAGAAGCATGGCTCCAGAGTCAGTACCCTGATGCAGCTCTCCCTGATAGGACTAGAAGCGGTGGGACCCAGATGCCTGCCTCTAGCTATCAGGTCCCACTTCCTGGCTCTAAAAGTCTTGCTTTTTCAGGAGTTTTCCTGTGGCGTAGCAGGCTAAGGATTCAGCACTGTCACTGCAGTGGTTTGGGTCGCTGCGGTGCTGCAGGTTTGCTCCCTGGTCTGGGAACATCTGTATGCCGAGGGTGTGGCCAAAAAAAAGAGTCTTGCTTCTTCATTCATCAGTGCCCACCAGATCTCAGACGGATCGGACCCTCCTCAAAGTTACCTGCAGGCAAACCGCTGTCTGCTTTAATGGGCTACACTTCTGACTTGGCCAGACCCCAGGCTTCCTCCTCCCTTACTAGCTGTCCATGTCCCACCTCGATGCACATCTTCATCTGGTTGATTGTCCATCCTCAGTTTGAGGCTTCTCCGCTCACCCCCAAAATGCAGACCACACTGGAGCTATAATCCTGATATTTTTACAACTGTTTCTTGACTATCATGTCTTCTACTTCTGTTCATTTTCTCTATTCCTCACCATAACCCAACCAGGGGGTACTGTTAGCCCATTTTAGAGATGGGTGTGATGAAGTCACCTGTCAGGGGTCAAGGCTGGTGTGTGGTGGAGCCTGGGTCCAGAACCGGAGGGCTCAGCCACGAGATCCATGCTCTTCTCCCCTTTTCTGCATCCTTGACCCCACTTTTTCGCCTGTTGTGAAAAGCCCCACTCCCCAACTGGTGAGGCAGCCAGATCTTGGAGGGGGTGGGCATGGTAGGAGAAGCCTCCCTGCTCCCCAGCAGGGCTCAGTCAAGGAGCATTTGGGGGAGTCAATGTCTCATGGGCCTGCAGTCAGCCACAAGGGCAAAGACCTAGGACAGGCACGAGATCTGTGCTAAACTCTGATATTAAAAAGGAGGCAGTAAGAGCAGAGTGATCACTCCGAGCCTGTATATTAAATGTATTTTCTCTTCGTAAAAAAAAAAAAAAAAGAAACCTGCAAAAGTTATGTTTCTACATAAAGGCAGCCTGTGTTTCATAGCTATTCTAATTTATGGGCCGTACATTCCTTTGATTGTCTTGAACTGAATAGCCAAGTAAATAATCACGGAGAGCCACAGGTAAATCACTTGGAGGTGAACCGAGCCTGTCCAGGGCCTCCAGAAATGGCACAAACATGATTTCCTAATTTTGCAGATTTCTTCATCTGCGCCCAGAAAACGCCTTCTTTTGTTGGCTTTGAGGTTTGACACTTTTTTTCCACTCACATCTTGAAGAGACGGCGGCAAGGTGAAACGTGAGAAGTATTTAAAGCATTTTCGAAGATTCCCCTTCTAATTTTCCTGCTCAATTCCAAGGGAATAATGCCATTCACTTCACTTGCATAGGTATTTATCCTGCTACCACATCGGCTAGAAACAGGGGGCAACAGGGGCAGGGGGGATCCCCAGTAAGGTGACACAGGCCACAGCCTCACACGGCTTGGGACCTAGGTCATTTTTTTTTTTAATTTTTGTAAAACATACACAGCATAAAATTATCATTTTAACTACCTCCAATAGACAATTCAGTGGCATTAAGTATGTTCACATTGTTGTGTGACCATTGACCACACACCATCCATCTCCAGAACTTTTTCTTCTTGCAAACTGAAACTCTGTTTCCATTAAACAATGACTCCTCATTCCCTCAGCTGCTGCCATCACCATTCTACTTTCTTTTTCCTTTTTAGGGCCATAACAGTGGCATATGAAGTTCCCAGCTAGGGGTCGAATCAGAGCTATAGCCATCGGCATACACCACAGCCACAGCAACGCCGGATCCAAGCCACGTCTATGACCTACACCTCAGCTCATAGCAATGCCGATCCTTAACCCACTGAGAGAGGCCAGGGATTAGAACCCGCGTCCTTATGGATATGAGTCCAGTTCTTAACTCTCTGAACCACAGCAGGAACTTCCCTGCTTTCTGTCTCTATGACTTTGACCACACTAGGTATCTTATATAAGCAGAATCCCATGGTACCTGTCCTTTGGGCACTGGCTTATTTCCCTTAGCATAATGCCTTCCAGATTCATCCACGGCGCAGCATGTGCAACCTGGCTGATTTTAAAAGAGAGAGGGTTGAACCAATGGAAATGCTAGTTCTTAGGTAAGCCAACCAGATGGGCAAATACATATCCGCAGTCATTTGTAGTTGTTTTAAAGAAATTAGAGCCTAAGCTCCCACAATAAATCCAAGGCATTTATTGGGCTAATACTCTGGGCAAAGGCCCCATAGCATAAAAGAAGCAACAGAAGATGTTGCTTCTCAAGGAGCTTCTACCCAGCAGAGGAGACCAGGGTACAGATTCAGATCTAGATGTTAAGTGATAAGTAACTTCAGAGTACAGACAAAAATGTAAACAGGGCTTTAGACAGAGAGGTCATTTCAGCCAGATATTATTTACCCAACCATATCTAGAGGTGGATTTTAGGTAGAATTTAGTACAAAAGGAATGGAGCTAGAGAGAGAAGACACTGCAGACCAGCACAGAATGAAAACATCTGACATCAGATGCATCTGTCTTGTTCACGGTTTTATCTCCAGTATGTGTCCCAGGAAGACTGGATGGATGGATAGATGGATGGATGGATGGATGGATGGATGGATGGATGGATGAATGCAGAGCCCAGAGGTGGGAGAGCCCAGGGTGAGTTTGGGAAACAATGCATAGATGGTCCGGCTTGAGCAGAGGGTCCCACTGGGGAGTTAGGGCTAAAAAGACAATGTCAATAGAGATCAGAATGTAGAAAACTTTGACTGTCAGATCAAGGAAGTAGGACTTTATCCTGAGGGAAACAGGGAGACATTGAAGGTAGTGGGCCAGGGGAGTTCAAAGTGATTATCCCACTAATTCTAATCCTAAGTGTCATCAAAGCACAAATACTCCTTGAGAAGCTCAGAGTGGCAATAGCTGGATGAAAGTCAATGGAATGTGTCTTTGTTGAACTTTTGCAGACTGGGTAACATCTCATTTAGGAATATCATTTTCTGGAAGCATTTTAAAGGGACAGAAGGTAGGGGAAGCTGGCAGCCAAGAGGCCAGTAAGGAACATTCCAGTAATCAAATACAAAAATGACAATTTAGTTACTGCGATTAAGAGGAAAAAGGCAGATCTTGAGGCTGTGGTAAGAGAGAGGATTACAAAATTTAGGCATCTTGAAATTCCCTTAAGAGACTCAGAAGCCAGAGATCATGACAAAGGCAGGCCCAAGAGGCTGGCCAGCAAGGGCAGTTTTAAAGGAGAAGAAGAGAAGCAGGGTTTTTGCCTTACAGAGTGTGAGGTTGGGATGAGATGCGAGGCTTCCATATTGAAAAGAGAAGCAGATCTTCAGGGTGAAATCACTGGAAAGATCTCATCTATAGCAGTGCAAACATGGAAGGGGAGGATGGGGAAGGCAGGTCAGAGGGAAGGGGGGAAGGGGGAGAGGGAGAGGCAGGGGGAGAACAGGGAGGAGGGAAGGGGAGGAGGGAGGGAGGAAGGGCAGGAGGGAGATGGGGAGCAGAGGGAGGAGGAGGAAGGGAAGGGAGGACAGAGGGAAGGGGGAAGGCGGAGGGGGAGAACTGGGGGCGGGGGGAGAGGAGAGGCAGGAGGAGGAGGGAAGGGGGGGAGAGGGAAGGAGGAGGAGTAGGAAAGCAAAGGGGAGGGGGGAGAGGGAGGAAGAGGAGTGAGGAGAGAAAACACTACATTTAACAGGAAGTCAGTCTAACTGGTTTAAATCAAAAGGGGCATTGATTACAAGGTCACAGGGTGTGTTACAGAATCCAAGAGGGCAGCCAAGGTTGAGAGAAGAACGGAACCAGGAACTAGAAGGCTGTCCAGAGCCAGCAAGGACCCTCTTTGCCTTGGTCCCTCCCCGAGGCCACCTGCACGCCCCTCTCTGCCCTTCTCCACTGCTTAATTCTTTGCTCTCTCTTCTGTGCAGACAGCTGTCTCCCCAGCCACTAAGGTGACTTATCCCCAGTTCAAAAGATCTAGAAACTAAGTAGTGGTCCTGAATCCCTTTCCAAATATCTAGGGGAGAAAATATGATTGGCCTCTCTGTGCAGGGTTCTACGGGGTTCTCAGCTATGGTCCAGGGCAGTGGAGCCACTCGGTGTAAATACGGTTCCTGGGTGCCATGTCTGCGGCTGGGAGGGAAGCTTTGGAAGGCAGGCTGGGCAGATGCCACAGAAGGTCTGGACTAAACCGAATAGGTCAGGAACCACGAAACCCTGTCAGGTAGAAAAGGCCTAAAGAACCAGGGCTGATTCAGTCTAGAGAAGCAAAGGCTTCAGGGGCCAGTCTGCCAATCACTGAAGAGGTGCCTGCAGACTTGTGCACGGCTCTGTAGGTGACAAGGTAGCTGGCTGATCCCAGTGGAAGGAGAAGCCTTCCATCAGTGAGAGCCATCACTGCAGTGGGTTCTTCTGCGAATGAGGAGATGAGGGGTTGAACAGACCAGGAATGTCCTAAAATTGGATGTTAACTTGTGGAAGGGAGGCAGGAAGTTCTTAAATGTAGATTTTTTTCTAGGAAAAGGTTCAATTTCAAAGGAACCGTGGCGAAGAAGAGGGTGAAAATCTATAATTAAAGAGCAGTGATTTGAGGCAGTTTACAATAACAGTGATATAGAGAAATGGAGATGGATGCAGGAAATGAAAGTAGAAGAAGGCAAAATCAAATATATTAAAAAAAAAAAAACAGTAGAGTCTACCTAGATAGTATGATGAAACTTCAAGTTTGATTTTGAGCTTCCTGGTAGCCAGAGAAACCTGTTAACCATTTGCAGGACTAGAAGAAGCAACATTTCCTCAAGACATAGGAATCTATGCCTAACACAGATTTCTTTCTTCCTCTTCTTTTTTTTTTTTTTTTTTTTTGAGGAATGCATCCATGGCATATGGAAGTTCCCAGGCAAGTGGTTAAATCAAAGCTTCAGCCACAAGTGCACGCCACAGCCACAGCAAGGCAGGATCCAAGCTGCCTCTGTGAGGCTACACCGCGGCCCATGACAACGCCGGATCCTTTAACCCACTGAGGGAGGCCAGGGATCGAACCTACGTCCTCATGGATGTTTAGTCGGGTTCATTACCGCTGAGCCACAAGAGGAACTCCTAACACACATTTCTTAAAGGAATTTCACACTAGGCAAAAATATCACAAAAGTAAATATAAAAATAATGAGGAGTAGTAATAATTACTATCTATGTAAAAGTACTTCGTGGCAGGCACCAAGCTACATTATGTACGTGTGTGTATTTATAATTCTTTCGATCCTGACAATACTCTGTTGGGTAGACACTATTATTAAGCTCAAATGACTGGTAAGGAAAAGGAAGCACAAAGGGGCTGAGAGACTTGCCCACGATCTCACAGACGGTAGGAATGGTAGAGAAGGCACCAGCGGACTCCAGTGTCACACTCATAGCCACTTCAGATAACACTGTGTTATCTCTGTTCTTTAAACGGCAAAGAGAAGGTGCAAAGGGAATGAGAAAAATATCAACCATGACTCGTACTCTCAAACAGCTTTTAATCTAGCTAAGAAGAAAAACATACACAAACTTAAAAATAATAAGTTGTTCCCATTTCTAAGAATGGGTCAGGATTTACTGTAGACGCTTCATATATGTTAACTCTCGATTTTCTAAATATTCCTAAGAAGAATGTCTTAGTAACCCCCACCCTGATCCCGCCGGCCACCAGCTCTGTGTTTAGGAGACTAGTTCTAACTGGGTCAAGCCTGAAATTCTTTGTCTGGCTTTCAAAGTTCTGCATAATTCAGCCTTGTTGTATGCAACATAATTTCTCACAACTAACAGAGGCAGCAATACCAAATGAAAAACTTGGAATCCTAGACTTGGCGTTGTGTCCCTGTGGGGCTTAGAGTGAGTTCTTTAACCCACCCGAGCTTCAGGGTCCGCATCTGTTAAACAGGAATGATAACTATTTTCAAGGTTTTTAAAAGGACAGAGGGTTTAAGAATAAGAATCTGGGATGCAGAGGGATCACAGGGCACTTGGAAGGAAGGAAGGACTGGGGCTGAGGAGCTGGGGAAGTGATCCATCTATTCATTGCTTCGTGCAGTCAGCATTTACTGAGCCTGGACATGCGTGCTTCTGTGTTTGGTACCAGAGGTCCAGAAATGAGTGGGATGTTCCCCCCTCTCCTCCCAGGAATTTAGAGTCTCCTGGTGGAGGAGAGGGAGGGGCACATTCAGATAGTGACAGTGTCATGCAGAGTGAAAAGTGGTTTGTGCCGAAAGTCTGGAACAGATGTGCAGAAACATGAATTTAAAAAGAGAGAGAGAGAGAAGTTCTGCGTCAAGATGGTGATGTAGGAAGATCCTGAATTCAGCTCCTCCCATGGACATGAAGAATCTACCACTATTTATGGAAGAATTTCTTCCGGAAAAAAAAACAAACAAAAACAAAACCTAAAAGCTTGCAGAGTGACTGCTTCACCTTGGGCAAATGAGAAGTAAACTACATTGAAGTGAGTAGGAAAGGCTGAGACATGGTCTCTCCATAAATCCCATCCCTGGCACAGTGACCCACAGTTGGGAGCTTCTCCCTGACTAAGGATCCATACCTCACATCAAGTACCCCAACTTTAAGACCAGCACCTGAGGGACAAGCTCCCAAAACATCTGGCCTTTAAGACCAGTGAGGTTCCCACACAGGAGCCCTGCAGAGCTGTGGCAAACCGAGGGATGCCTCTTAAAGGATCCATGTCTATTCTTACCTATCTCAGTGCCTAGTGCAGAAGCAGCCTCTTGAAATGTGCCCAGACTTTATGTGAAAGAAATGCATTTCTTCCTTTTAAAGCACCGGTATAAGGGGAAGGGGCCTGCTGGGATATTCTCTGGGCAGGAAGGCTGGTGGGTACCATTCCTCTGCTTGCTGAAACCAGCAGATGCCATCTTATTTTTTTTCTTCCTTTCCTGCAGGTGCCATCTTTTTGCTCCAGCTGACAAGCTCCATCTTCTGCACAATCCCTCTGTCTTGCTTTCTTCTTCTTTTTTTCTCTTTTCTTTTTCCTCTATTTCTTTTTTCTAGTTCCCTTTTCCAAGGAATGCCATCTTTGCTCACCCTCTTGGCCTTGCTCCAGCCATGCAGGCCATCTTCACACTCTCCCTCTGCCACACTGCAGAGCGCTGATAGCTCTTGGAGGGGAGCTTCTACACATGGCTGGTGCCCTGGATTTTACATCTGGTGTCCTGTTTTTTGCAGCTGCCACTGAGGGGATGCCCCTTGATTGCTTGGGTCTGGAGGCCAGGGAGGCTTATGTGCCTGGGTCCCATGGGACTAAAAAAATTGGAGAGAAAGTTCTTGGCAGACTACCACTCCCAGGGCACTGCACAGGCAGCAGACCGAAATACATCTCCAATTTTTCTGAGAGAAAGGCCTATTCCCTTCTCCAGCCTGAGGGCCAGTTATAGGAACCTGCAGAGGGGCTTTTGGGGAATGGAGGCTGGTGAAGGTGAATGCAATTTTTGCACTCTCCTTCTGCCTCACTCCAGCTCCCCTATTTTTTTATATAGATAGGAGTTTATGTCCTTCTTTGGAGCCCTGATTTTTGTGGCAGTTTTCAGCAATATCTCTACATCACCTGGCTCTGGTGGTCAGCAGGACTTATGCTCACATGTCCCAAAGGACTATAACCAATGGAGAAAGCATTCTTAAACAGGGACTTCCCCCAGGGCACAGCATGAAGCAACAGACCCAGGAGGTCAATCTTTCTGGAAAGAGGTCTTTTAGCTTATCACCATGGTTGTAGCCTGAGGGGCAGGCTTCCAATTAAACACAGATCTAAGGGCTGACTGTAAACATTTCCTGAGACCTAGGAGGGTGGGCACTATCTTCACGGTCTCCCTCTGCTGCACTTCAGAGTGCCAGCATCTCTCAGAGGAGAGCCCTTATTTGTAGCTGGTGCTCCAGTTTTTATGTCTAGTGTCCTGATTTTTGCAGCTGCTACCCAGGGGATATCCATGGACTTCCTGGTCCTGGTAACCAAGACAGCTTGCATTGGTGGGTCCCCTGGGACTGTAACAATCAGAGACACAGTGCTTGGTAGACTATCACCCTTAGAGCACTGCACAGACAGAAGACTGTAATACACTCCTGCCTTTCCGTGAAAGAGGTGTACTTCCTAGTCCTGGAGATTTGGCCTAAGGGGCAGGCTTCAGGTTTGGCACACACCTAGAAGCTGTGGAGATGCTCTCAGGAAACATAAGACAGATGATACCATCTTTGTGCTCTTCCTCTACCTTGGGACAGCTCATGATATCTCCCAGGAAAGAGCTTGTATACTCATCTGCAGCCCCAATTTTTCCAGCTACTGCCCAGAGGACATCTACACATCACCTGGGTCTGGGAGCCAGTTGGGTTTACACTTGTATTCCTGTAAGACTGTATGTATTGGCACCCTTTAAAACTGTTGCCTGAGGGTCTGGCTTCTAATTAGCTGAATCTAGGTGCTGACTGAGATCCTCGCCTTTGAGACATTGACCTTGGTACACCCACAACTTGGGAGCTAGTGAATATAAAAAGGACTGCTTGGACAATCACAAAGATTTGTGAGACAACTGAGGCCTAGGGCAGGGTTGGACAATAAGTTTCATCTCCTACACAAAGACAAGCCTTCAAAACTGGAAGACGTTGCTGTTTCATCTAATGTACAAGAAACCAAAATGGAGAGTCAAGTAAAATGAAGAAACAGAGGTATACATTCCAAATGAAAGAGCAAAAATAAAACCTCAGGGGGGAAAAAAAAGCCTTAATAAAATGGACATAAGTAATTTACTTGATAAATAATTCAAAGTGATGGCAATAAAGATGCTCACCAAACAGGGAGAATGATGAACAGTGAGAATTCCACAAAGAAATAGAAAAAGTAAGAAAGTTCCACACAGAAATCACAGAATCAAAGAATACGATAACTTGACTGAAAAAATGCAGTAGAATGGTTCAACAGGAGTGTAAACAAAGAATAAAGTACCAGTGA
The DNA here is from genome assembly GCF_054392235.1 of Sus scrofa. Lineage (NCBI taxonomy): Eukaryota > Metazoa > Chordata > Mammalia > Artiodactyla > Suidae > Sus > Sus scrofa. The sequence continues at coordinate 153,888,106 of NC_139388.1, forward strand.
ACATGAAGACAGGGTAGAGGAACTCACCCAATCAGAGTAGCAAAACAATGAGAAAAGTGAAGATAGTTTAAGAGATTGATAGGACAACATCAAGCAGACTAACATTTGCATTATCAGGCTACCAGAATGGGAAGGGAAAGAGAAAGGGGAAGAAAATTTATCTGATGAAATAACAACTGAAAACTTATTTAACCTGGAGAGACAGTAATTCAGATTCAGGAAGCCTGGAGAGGTAAATTAAATAAATCCAAAGAGACAGATGTTAATTAGACTAATCGGGGTCATCATTTTGCAATATGTGTGAATAATGAATCATTATGTTGTGTACCTAAAGCAAATACAATGTTGTAAGTCACTTATACCACAATAAAAAGAGAGAGAAGATGTTACATGAGCAAGTCTTTATTGGAAATAACAGCAGGATTTGGTATCTGAATAAGTTCAGGCATTAAGGAGAAAACAGAGAAAAGCCTGGGTGATGGAATTTGGCTGAGATGGGGCAATCAGATGGGGAAGTTGGTTTGGTTTAGTAGTGAGACATCCATTTAAAAGTACCCAGGTAGCAATGACATGGGCCAGGATTGGATGCTAGGAAAAACAAGAGATTGAATTTTTTGTGTGTGTGCGTCTTTTCTAGGGCCACACCCGCAGCACATGGAGGTTCCCAGGCTAGGGGTCCAATCAGAGCAATAGCCGCCAGCCTATGCCAGAGCCACAGCAATGTGGGATCCAAGCTGCATCTGCAATCTACACCACAGCTCACAGCAACGACGGATCCTTAACCCACTGAGCAAGGCCAGGGATTGAACTTGCAAGCTCATGGTTTCTAGTCGGAATCATTAACTACTGAGCCATGATGGGAACTCCTGAAATTTAGGAATAAGAAGTAATGACATGATCATTGTAATGATAAAATATGGCTTTCTGAGGAACTGTATTAAGACATAAGAGGGGAGGGATAATGATACAACTTTGGAAACATGAGGAGGAGGAGTAGCCAACCAAAAAGGGAATCATCAGAGAGATAGGAGAGAAGAAAGGCAATTCAGAAGAGTGCAATATCACAGAAGTCATTGATGGAGAGTCAGGAAGAGCATCGGTATTGCCTGACATAGTTTTTTCACCTAGGATAAGAAAAGGTAAAATATTTTCAGCCACAAATCAGACAAAGCTATCGGTAAAGAAAAAAAAAAAAAAAAGCCATATTGTAGAGGATTTTGAAAGCTACAGGTAAAGATAAAAATAGAGGTAGTTGGCATAAATTGCTCACCTGAGAAATACTATAGTAAAGTAAGGAGAGACACAAAATAGTGAGTAAATGGGCAACTATGATCAAGTGAATGGTTCTTTTAAACTGAGAGAAAACTCTGCTGAGAATAAAGCGAAGCATGAGAGATATTTTGATGTGGGGTTCAGTGAATGTTCTAGAACTTGCACCAGGTAGGCTAAGTCCTCTCAAATAAGATTAAATCAGAGAGATTCTTACTGGAACAGATGAAGGAGAAATATTCTCAATTCTGGGAAACTAGTCGAACCTCAACAATATGAACTTTTGGGTGAAAAACTGTCATAGGTCTTTGTCTCTCTAGCAAGAGACAGCAGGAAAAGAGGGAGACAAGAAGGTATGGCGACTTGGGTTTGGGGTTGACATCTATCTGAAGCAGGTATGAGGATCTGGAGTGTGCGCAGGTTAAGTGTCTAGGCTAGATGGCAAGGGCTGGGTGGGGAAGGGTATAAAGTCAATAGAATCAAATAGGTAAAGAAGGAGGTTTGAAGGCTCTGGTTTAAGTGAGGCTTAGACTTAGGAGACGTGGGGGAAATAACAGATATGCTCATTTCCTAGGTCTTCTTAACAAATGACTACAAACCTGGTGGCTTAAAACAAACTGAAATCTATTCTCTCACAGTCCCGGAGGCCAGAAGTCTGAAATCAAGGCATTGGCAGAGATGTGCTCCTTCCAAAGGCTCTCGGGTGAACACTTCCCTGCCTCTTCCACCTTCTGGTGGTCCAGGGACTCCTTGGCTTGTGGAGCATCACTCCCATCTCTGCCTCTGTCTTCACATGGCCTTCTCCATGTGTCTCACATCTCCCTTCACCTTTCTATTATTAAGGATACTCATCACTGGATTTAGGGCGCTTCCAGATAATCCAAGATGATCTCTTCAAGATCCTTAAATTGATTGCATCTGCCAAGGCTCTTTCCCTAAATAAGCTTGCATTCACCCATTTAAGGTGGACATATCTTTAGTGGGGTCACCATTCAACCCACCCCAACAGATAAGAAGACTGCAATCAGAACTAGGAGCCCACTTGAAAAAGAACAGAGAGGCACCAGTGTTCCCGGGCATGGTTTTGCCCATATACAGCACATGTGCTGATGTATGGTGCCATGGGGGATCAAAAGGTCAAGGTGGTTGGGGAATAATGACATTAATAGTCAAAATTTGAGGCTGGCTTCCTCAAGGAGGATAGATGCAATGGAGTGAAACTAAGTGATCACTGCAGCAGGTATTTCTATAAAGTCAGTGAATTCTGGAGGTCTGTTGTCAAGGGTGGTAGAGACCAACTACCAAGACTTTAAATAGTGATGGAAGAATGACACTTCAATGATCTGAAAGTGGCATTAAGAGCTAGGAGAAGGCTGACCCTTTTCTTTTTCACCCACTCATCCAGAGAGCATGAGACTTAGGTTAAAAATGTTTTTCTCACTTCTACAATGCTACCTGTGTTGTCTACCCTATGGAGAAAGTCTCTCTCTCTCTTCTTCAAGCCAGTGGAAGCTAGGGCAACTGGATTTCAAAATTTTCACCTTTCTCCTCTTAAAAAATCAAGATGGTATTTTTCTTTTTTATGTTTCTATAATTTTTTTTCTTTCAGATAGTCACATCCTTGTATCTACCCCAAATAACTTGCATGAGAGCAGGGACCAAGTCTATTTTGCTCATTCTTATACCTCCAGAGTCCAGCAAAGGACTCTGTTAGTAGATGTTTGTCAAGTGAATGAATGAGTGGTTGAATGAATACACAAATGAATATGTGAATGAAATTGCATTTCCCTGTCTCATATGCATTGAAACCACCAGCAGAAACTGTCTTTTAGCGATTGTTGAAGATGTGGTACTGGGCTCACTTGATCTGTGTCCCGTCCTTGAATTTCTATACCAATATGGATAATAGCTCAGCGCCTTGTCAATAAGAACAGCATGTTCCATCCGCTGCTGCCAAACTCTTAACAAGCCATCTGAGCGGAGGTGCTTGTGTGAAGGTGACACTTGCCCCCACCAATGTCATCTAAGGAAATACCCATCTTCCCTTAAGTGTCTCTCCTCCCTGCCTTCACATATCAGTGCACTATAAATGATGATGAGGAGGGTTTGTAAATCAAGAAAAAGGCCCTGCTTTCAAGCACTCCTTAATTAGGTAGGATGGATACAGCTTCCTAGTTCATTTGGACGGGGCAGTGGGGAACTGTTCCATCTCCTGCATGTCCCCACCTGGGGCTTGCAGTGTTCCCAGGGTGACTGCTCTGTGGAAGGAGTTTATAACTTCTAAGATTCTTCCTCATTATACCAGGACCAGGAGGAACACCGTACGGGTAAAGTCGGCTCCAAGGTTTAACAAAAAGATTTGAAGATTCGATGTGGAGTTAAATTTTCTGTTGATTTAGTCATTTATACCTCATCTTGTCCTGAACACAAGTCAGGATTTCTTTGAAGATTATATAAATTATGTTGGGGAACAATTAAGTGTAAATAGATGAAAACAAAGGAAGTAGGATTCGGAACCTAAAACTGAGCCAGGAAGGAAACTATAATACAGTAGTGTAGACAGTGAATTCCTTTACACTCACTCTGCATTGGATTCACATTTGGATCTCTGTGTTCTAACCACCAGCACAAAAGGGAACCCTGATAAGCTGTAGAGTTTCCAGCACCCACAAGACAGCATGCTCACAGGTCAAACACTTAGGAAAACTCAATTAATTCTGACCTGGGACCGGGCAGGAATTTCTCCCAGGGTTCTTCATAATGAGAGCGCTCTGTGATGAAATAAAAAACATACCAATAAAATCTGTGTGCAATAATGCATTCTGCACAGAACTACTCCTGAGCAGAAATTTGCAGAATCAACATCCCCCCAAAGGTAAAGACTATAAAAGCAGCTCTGTGTGGTGACACATGAGGTGACCAATTCGGTGCTGGCCTGGCTCAAATCAGAATGGACTTTAGAGAAGCTTGACAGGTGCCAAAGTGGCTGGGAGGAAGTATACTGGCTCCAAGTCCTGCTCTCAGCCCTGTCACGCTGGAGGATTCTGATGAGAGCTCAGACCTTGGATCCAGGGGTTCCCATCATGGCTCGGTGGTTAATGAACCCAACTAGCCTCCATGAGGACATGGGTTCGATCCCTGGCCTTGATTAGTGGGTTAAGGATCCGGTGTTGCCATGAGCTGTGTTGTAGGTGGCAGACAAGGCTCAGATCCTGCACTACTGCTGTGGCTGTGGTGTAGGCCAGTAGCTACAGCTCGGATTCGACCCCTAGCCTGGGAACTTCCACATGCCATAGGTGCGGCCCTAAAAAGACAAAAAAAAAAAAAAAAAAAAGACCTTGGATCTGGGTAAAAGTGAATTCGAATCACCTCTTCATTAGCTGTGTGCTCTTGAGGTATCTGCACCTGGGCTTACTCGTCTATATCATGGGTGGTATGATCTCTTTTGCGCACATTGTTGTTAAGTGTGTGTGGAGAGCAGTGGAGGTGCAGTCCCCAGCGCAATGTCTGAAACAGAACAAATGAGTCGTCAAGAGCAGCCACAAAGCATTGTGTCATATCCCTGGGCTGTGAATTAACCTGGACAAGGCGAATTTCTTGGGCCTCGGTTTCCTCATCAGAACCTCATGGTGCTGGAGCATTCTATTTTATGATTCCATGAAATTGAAAGTACAACTTTATATCAAAAAACATGAATACCTGGAATAACCTGGTGGCCTGACAGTCACGGACCTGGCCTGGTCACTGCTGTGGTGTGGGTTCGATCCCTGGCCCAGGAAATTCCCCCTGCCATGGGCACAGCCAAAAACAAACAAACACAAATACTAAAATTGTGTCATTGCTTTTGTACAAATCCTTCCCATTTTAATAACAGTCTATACTGTATTGTGTTCTCAGACCTACTATAAAAGTGTGATAATATCAAACAATTTATTAATGCATGATACAAAAATAAGAGAAGCTGGTGGAAAGTTTTAAATTTCGGGTCAAGACTGGACTCCTTCTACCCCCACTGCCTGCTGTATGGAATCTCCTCTGAACAGGGACTTCCAGGTCCTTCAGCCTGAAGCCACTGTCCCCTCCTCCAGCCTTGATCCTGACCTTGATCAACTGCTAGTGCTAGTCCAAATCCACCCAATTTTCCTAAATTGTGGTTTATTCAGATCAATTCTTCTTCCCCAAATGCTTCATCCCACTCCTCCCAACTGGCTTCCAGAAATCCACTTAAAGCAATTTCTAGATGGCTAATACTAACTCCTAAGTTATCTTCATATGAAGATAAAGTGCGAGGGAGCAGAAACAATGTCCGGTGCCATGGTTTCTGTTTCTCACTGTCCTGATAGCAATTCTATGGTACATTAAGTACCTACAATGTCCCAGGCTCTGCCTCATATACCTTGTCTTTTTATTCTTGCAGTGTCCCTTAGAGGTGAGTGCAGTGCCCATTTTACAGATGAAGAAACAGAGGCTCAGGGAAGTTCAGGCATTTGCTTAAGACAGAACAACTGGATGGTTGGGGAGCTGGAATTCAAGCCCAAGTTTCTGAATCTGAAGCCAGTGCGCTTTCCACCCCACCACACTGCCTCCCCAAAGGAGCGAACACCATCTCAGGCTAGGTTCCACAAGGCGAGGTGCTCCATAGGGCGAGGTGCTCCGCAGGGCAAGATGTTCCACAGAGCAAGGTGCTCCACAGGGCGAGGTGCTCCGCAGGGCAAGATGCTTCACAGGTCGAAATAAAGGGACACAGCACCTCCTGAAGAATTCTGAAGTGGTTTGACAATCTATTCTATTTTCTTGGTTCCAGAGAGAATTTTCTTTCTTTCTTTCTTTCTTCTTCTCCTTTTTTCTTTTTTCTTTTTTTGGTCTTTTTAGGGCTGCACTCTTGGCATATGGAAGTTCCCAGGCTAGGGGTCTAATCAGAGCCATAGCTGCTGGCCTACACCCCAGCCACAGCAATGCAGGATCCGAGCCGCATCTGCGACCTATACCACAGCTCACTGCAGCGCCGGATCCTTAACCCACTGAGCAAGGCCAGGGATCAAACCCACAACCTCATGGTTCCTAGTCAGATTCGTTTCCGCTGTACCACAACAGGAACTCCCAAGAATTATATTTCAATTGTCTTTCCTCAACAGACGCACACTCTCACAATGTCTTTATCAAATCAACTGGCAGTGTTTATGGAAAGCCACATCGGTTTGCTCCTGGACTATGCAAGAAGCCTAAGGCATTGTCCCTGCCCTCAGAAAGCTCACAGCTTCACTGAGAAGAGGGGACAGCGAGACCCATGAAACTACCAGAGAAAGGCCTGGGGGCTGTCACCTGAGTGCCAGGTCGTGTGGTACAGATTACAGTGCAAAGTCACCTGAGGAGGGAGGAGTCAGGTCAGGTGTCCCGGGGAGGCTGGTTGTGAGCCTACCCAAAATATGAGTGAAGCACTGGAGGTAAAAGAAGGAGCCTCCAACCCCCAAAAGGAAGTAATTTAATCATAACAAGGGTAACAGCTGTCAGAAGGAAATGGGATTCACTACACAAATTGCAAAAGGGAAAGCCCAGTTCTACTTATCTTGCTCTTTCTACAACTTTTCATCAGGACAGAAACCACAAACAAAGATTACAAATGCTGTCTCGTGGAGTACCTCCCACCAGTTCAAGCTGTTCACATCTTCCCACAACCATTACAATGGCCCCAGCGTGCATTGCCTTTATGCAGTTATTGAGATCTAAGTGCCAAGGAGCCTGGCTAGGAACTGGTGACCCAGCAGTGATCAAGGAAAAAATCACCTGTGAGAGTTTACCTGATCTGACCTTTGAGACCCCACCCCCCAAGCCCCAGGGGAGCCCCTCACTCATGGTGTTCTAGACACACTGGCCTCCCTGCAGCTCCCAAACACCCCAGGCACAGGCCCACCCCACCTCCGTATGGCTCCCTCACATCCCTCACCTCCAATTACCACAAGGCAAATCTTTTGGGGGGGCTGCACCCACAGCATACGGAAGTGCCCAGGCTAGGGGTCGAATCAGAGATGCAGCTGCCAGCCTACACCACAGCCACAGCAGCGCCATATCCAAGCCACATCTGTGGCCTGCACCATAGCTCACGGCAATGCCAGATCCTTAACCCACTGGGCGAGGCCAGGGATTGAACCCACATCCTCATGGGTACTGGTCAGGTTCTTAACCCATTGAGCCACAACACAAACTCCAAATCTCTTTTTCTATGAGTGCATTTGTCTCTTTGTTGTACAACACAACATAGCGATTCCATATTTCTTATGCATCACAAAATGATCGTGGCGGTAAGTCTGGTTACTATTTATCACCATGCAAAGATATTACATGGGAACTCTTTTCCCCACATTGGATCTTTCTTGCCAGTGTGACTCATTTATTTTGTCTGGAAGTTTCTACCTCTTAATCTCTCTCACCTCTCTTTCTCCCCACTCCCACATCCCCTCCCTCTGGCAACCACCGGTTTGTTCTCTGTGTCTATGACTCTGGTGAAACACTAATTTGGATTAGGCACCTAGTAGCTGCTTCATACACATTAATTGAATGATAACTCTTTAAAGAATTGTTGAGTTCTCCCCCAAAGTAGAGTTTGGAAAATCTTCTCCAAGTCTTAGAGGAATGATTCCTAAAACCTTAGGAATCTGGACTATGAGAGGACACCTGTCCCACTGGGACAAGCTGATTCAGGAGGTGAGGACAAGCTCGGTCAGACCTTTCGTTTCAGGCCTGGAAGCCACGGTATTGCGTGGCCATAGCAGTCAGCAAAGGGGAGGTAACTTGGAAAGCAATGGTTCTAGTCCCCTTTCTGTTTTTCACAGCTTGCTTTTTAAACTGAGATGAATTCCCTAAACTCTCTCAGGCCAGCATCCTTCTATCAAATAGGGTACTGGAATGGGACTCCCTTTTACAAGGAAGCTGTAAGTTCGTGAGAGCTAGAGCAGGGCCCCAGAAATGAAGACATTCAAAAGCTTTTTAAAAAAAGATGTTCTAATTGGAAAGCTTTTTAAAAAATAGGATGATCCCGGAGTTCCCACTGCGGCAAAGTAGCTTAAGAACCTGACTGCAGCAGCTTGGGTTGGAGGAGCGGGTTCAATCCCCAGCCAGTGCATTGGGTTAAAGGATCTGGTATTGTTGCAGGGCAGCTCAGGTCACAGCTGAGACTAAGATTCAATCCCTGGCCCGAGAACTTCCAAATGTTACTGGTGTGGCCTTAAAAAAAAAAAAAAAATGACCCAACTACTTCTCTTCTCATAAATTTCAAGATAACTCATAAGTGCTAAAAGGACATGAGACAAGGTACAGGGAGGCAAGGAATTGTAAGGGAATAGGGACTAGGTATCTAGACAAGAACCCAAGGTGTGTCATGTCTGTTTTATGTGACAAATGTAGAATTGCCAATGGGGGGGCCAGAATATTGTTTTCAAGCAGAAACTAGTCTTCTATGTTTGAGCATCCAAATGTGAAAAGAAAAATACCAGTACCACAGGCCAAATACAAAGAGGGGAGGGAGGGATCCTATTTTAAAAATGCTCATGGCAATGAAAAACTATAACTTTCAATGTGAACCAATTCATTGAGGCCTTAACATTCATTTGTTGGGAATGGAGGGGGCAGTAAAAAGTGCCGTCAGAGCCAATTGGGGAGCGGCAGGCTGGAAAGGTCAGCTCTGGCTAGGGATGTGCACCTCCTCGACTTTGTTAAAATGATGGTATTCGACAGAAGTTACATCTGAGGTCAAGTGACCGCAATAACAGGGGACAAGGAGCGCTCTCAAATCATTCTCGGGGATGAAAATGACATGAAACTGACATAATATCTGAGGTGAGATGAAACTCAAATCCTCAGCAGCTGAACACTTCACCTACTGATGGGCAGCCTGACCCCCACCAATCTCATAATCATCCCCGTGTCAAGAGAAGGGGCAGAGTCTCCAGGAACAGAAGGTGCCTCTCCGGCCTTTTGGGGAGGGAAGGCTTTGTCTCTGCTTCTGAAATGATGTTGTTAAAAGTTTCAATACCCAGCCTTAAACCTTTCAAATCAATGTCTTATTAGAAAAATTGGATTCCACCTACATGCGTGGAATGTCTTTCCTTATGGAATTTTTCTCCACTCTGGGTATTTCTTGGCAAGAATTTTCAGTAATAAAATGTGTGTCTTAGTTCAATGACTGTCTTGCTGTTATTTAAAGATTCAAGCCAACTGTATTCAAAACAGGAGGATGATCTCTAATCTGGGTTAATCTTCTAGTTTTAAAGCTACTGGTGTAGGGAGGGGTGGGCTGGGAAGCAGATAATGATAAATTATAATCTCTTTGCCCCCAAATAACACATGTGAAGGGGGGGGTGTTCTGGAGACTGTTGAATATACTAACCCATGATAAAGGACTTCAGAAAAGGAAGCCTAAACTACATTTGAATTTAAAGCAAGTATTAAAATTAAAAACCCTCAAGGAGAGATACTACATTTAGTCAGCTGTTACAAAAAAATACATTATGCTCTATCATCTCCCTTGTAATTGCTCTAATATGAGGTTTGGTCTTATAGACTGCACCCCCACCTATCGGTGTGTTGAACAGAAGTTTTGGTGTGTGTTGGGTTTTTTCCTGCGAAGAGAGAGGGTGAATCAAGGTGTGGCCCATTTGCATAAAGACAACAGCTCTGACTCTAGATTACACCCTATCTCTTCCCTGCCTATGTATGTAGGCTCCCCAAAGCCAATAAATACAGCTGTCAGCAAGGGGATGAATCAGCATGTATTTAAATCAAAGACAGCATGAAAGACTGCATTAGCTCTGTTCCGGGGACCTGTCAAACCACAGAAGAGATTAAACATCTGACCCTCTTCATCCCCAACATTGCTCCACAAGAGACATTTCTGTCACTATTCCTGCCACTCGGCTTTCAAAGATGCCACAAAGCCTAGGGCGACCTCTGCTACATTTCAGTGTTGTTTATTGATTTCTGACCCAGTGCTTAATAGTTTTCCCAGTCCCCCTGAATGGCTTTTGTAAGCAATGGGGTTTGTACATCTCACCGATCAATACCTTTTATATTTACAATAAAATTGAAACTGCTTCTGCTGGGGGCGCAGCCCAGCATTTGTCATCCTTCAGCGAGGGAAAACTATGTCATTATCTGAATTAAAACATTTATTTCTGATTAAGAGAGTGTCCTATCTCATTAATTTTTCCCTTTCCAATAGAATGGGAATAGAACCCTATTGATTTTTGCACTTTTACACATCTCCACTGCTGGGAAGATAATTGAGAAGTTAGCCAGAATAAATGAAGTTTCAAGTCTAGTGGGCCAGCCAATACCTTCCAAATTCAAGGTGTTTTTATGAAGCTGGATTTTAATTTGTTGGCAAGCTGAAGCAGTGGGACTTATTCGGCTGAGTAAATTGGATTAAGAGTAGAATCGCCTGGAAGCATGTCTTGAGGAATGCTGAGGGCCCGGTTCCCCCCGGACAGACAGAGCCTTGCTGTAGATTTATGCTAAGACAGCTTCCAAATTGCCCTCCTTCAAAACTCCCCACTCGCTTCAGGAAGTGTGGATCACTGACCCAAAAGCCTATTAACTCGTTTCCCTTCCTCATGCCTGTCGCCTTAAAAACAACCAAGATCTAATCAGAGGTTGAACTAGACCTTCAGATTGTTGGCACCAATTGATTACATTTTATTAGAATAATGGGACTAAATCCAAGCTTCATTAAAAGGAATTCCCTCTGCTTGGAACCCTTTTTTCCGAAGACCTTTCAATTACAAGCCCTTATGGCACACATAGGGAATCCTGCTCACTTTGATATTTTGCTCATTAGGAATTAACAGACATGTGTTCTTATTTCCATATGCAAAGCCCAAGCCTTGTAGGCTCCTGGAGAAGACAGAAAACGTACGAGTCGCTAGGTTTAGAAGGAAGCAGGGGATACAGGTAGCCGAAACCATAGCGATCTTTGCTAATGTCTTAATTGGTTACCTTCTCTGTAATTTATTTGTCCCTGGTCCATTGCTTTTAATATTCGCATTCACTTCTATGTATCATTAGTCCCTCCAGGAAAAACAGATTTCATTCTTACGTTGAAGGAGAAGGAGAACCAGGTTAAAACTGAAGATCTGCCAGGTTATAGCTAAAGCTCTTGAAGGGAAAAGAAAATTACCAAATGCCTTCCCTGGTGACCTGAAAATAGAGATCAGCAGAGGCAAGAGCTCATCTAGAAATGGGTTGAGAACTTCAGCTTGCGGTTAGAACGCCACAGTTTGAGGGGAACACAGAGATCGTGCTTCCCTTTAGAAGTAAAAGGAAGCATTGAAAATGAAGGAAATTATTTCTACAGAAAAGACTTTTGAGCTGGATTTATGTGACCTAGGACAGCCTGAATTTGGCAGGCATGCTCTTTGGTATGTCTGTGTGTACATACACACACACACACACACACACACACACACACACACACACCTGCAGCCAAAGAAAAAAGAAACAGCCAAAGAAGCACTTCAAGAAGGCTCTAGTGAAAAAAAAAATCAACACATCAGATTAAAAATGCTGTGCAAGTGAAGAACTTAATTTCTGACTGCATTTTAATGCATGGTCCAAAGTACCAAAGTATGCAAAAGGTTGAATACATTCATCACAAACAGTTCTGTTTTCTCTCTTTACACCAATGAGGAATTACAGGATTACCAATGACCTTCCTCCCAATGAAGCTCTGTAATTATGGTCATTTATTATACAACCGAGATGAATGGATGGGATTTACATAGAATAAAAATATTATTTAACAGCTGCGTTATTGATGTGTGAAGTGTAATTTTAATTTATTTAAAAGCTATAAATATATTGTTAATGTATTCTTTTCAAATTAACCTCCTGAACCACACACTGGCAAAACTACAATTAATATTGTGCTAAAATCTATTTTCTCATGTTGTGTGGAACGGTGTATGGCTAAAAATATGTACTGCTAGGATGCCCCAGCATAGTTTACCAGTGTGTTTTACTTTTCTCCTTGATTCATGATTTCAATTTGAAATTGAATTTCAATTGGAATCATTTAGAAAAATATATCTCCCCTTAAATAAAGGGTTCCGACTTCATTTTAAAATTGTTTTTACTATACATTCCAAATGCAATGATTTGAGGAAAATTCTATATATTTATGTTCATTTGGCATATTGCAATATTTTTAAATATTTAGCATATTTCCATTGAAATGATGAAATGGGGAAAATATTTAAGCCAACAGCTCTATCTAATTTACTTAGCATATTAGCATAATCTCAACAAGACAGCCAAGAAACCCCTGGCCGTAGATTATGTTGAATCGCTTGGTACCAAAGGCATTTTGTAGGACTATATGCAGAGATGGACTTATGTATTTTACTTCTGGGTTTATCTCTTTTGTATTCTGTCCATTTGCCCCTGGCTGTCATTATTCCATGCTCATCGACAGAAGAGTTATAGTTTGCAAAAACCTATCAGGTAGGCTGGACACTAGATAATTGAGGTGATGATCAGCCCCAGCAAAAGACAATTGATAGTGATAGTGTCAGAGGCTGCACCTAACAAGATCTGTACCCTCTGTCTCCTTTAGCCTTTCCCTGGAATGGACCGAATATGGAATAACATGGACATGGCTGATGAGCATCCTGAGATGGGGTGGCAGTGCATAATACTTCCTGGAACTGCAATAGGATGGGGCTGTCTTTTGACACTGAAACAGGTTATTAAATAGAAGTGCGAACTATTAAGAGATGCTCTTGACCCTCAGTACATTTTTATCAAAGTCAAAATACATTTGACACCACTGAGCAGCCTACCACAGGCATAAGGGGAGAGATGCTTTATTATGGAAATTGGTACTACTGTTCTTCAAAACAGAAGAATTGAGAATATGTGCAGTTCTAAATTTATCACAGCTTGTGGGACTCTCAATAATTAATACCAGTTGTACACTAAGTATGCTCTGGAGTGATATCTGTAAGTGAGAGAGTGGACCAGCCTTAATAAGAACTTCCTAAATTAAAAATAAAACTTCGCAATTACATTTTAAAATAAGGATGGTTTTAAGTTGCTTTTGTGCTGACATGATTTAGCATAGCTTTTCCTAAGAGGCTTTTCAAATCTATTCTCATTAAATGCAGAGGTGCCTAGGCGATGAAGGAAACTTGGAGGTGTATAGAGAACCCCATAAATGCAGATTTTTTTACATAGACTGTAAGATGCCTTCTAGATTTTGGGGAGGCAGCTACCATAGCCTCCTACGCTGTTTTCCTGACACGTTGTTCACCTGTTTCAACCTTTTTTCAAACTGAGGGGTGATCACAATTCTTATGAGTCCTACCTTCCCATCAATTTATGTCTCAATACTGCACATTCTAACACCCTAATTGCAGGGACAAAAATGAATGTAGCCCAGTGACAATGGACTTAGGTCAAAAAGGATGAAGAAAATCCTAGTTTTGCATGGCTATTAAACACCCTATAGTCTATATAAAAATATGCCAAGTTGAGGCTTAAGAGTAATAAAATAGTATGGGTAATGCCCTCAATCCTGGCTGAATGAACAATGCCCCCTGATTGGGTAATTGACAAACTATACACTGTAACACACTCCAGAATAGCCCTGCTTTTTCATTATGTTGAACAATAGGTTAACTAGATAACACTGCACTTGGCAAAATTACTTTCCACTGACTTCAAACCATCTTCTTTTCTCCTCAAGCTACTGCTCCCTGTGATATTTCGGCATTCTTCTCCCCAGCAGTGCACTTTCAAAGCCAGTTATATGCTAGCTCAGTGGTACTCAGATTCTTTCTGTTTTACCTTTCCCCAGGGTCAATTGCCTTTGGGAGGGAACCAATATAGATTAACAGGAAAGATATACTGCCTGATTCATGGCATTTAGAGAGGCCTTCAAATGCGCCCTGGCTCTTCTGGGATTGATGCTGTTTCAATCAGAATCCTGTCTGCAATTAGTAAATAATTCGCAGTTCTGAAAACTTCGTCCTTTTAGACAAAATGCAAACAAAAGGCATATCTTTAAACCCTTGGGTATGCCATTCACTTTTTAAAATGCTTATAGACCTGGTCACGTTGCCCAGTGGATCAAGGCATCGGGAGTTCATGCAAGAATTTCCAAAGCATCTCTTTCCTGCTTTCCTATCGGCATGAGTCAGCATGGCTGGCAGTACCTTAAACAAAGCTCCGAGGCCTCCCTGCCACTCCCCGCCGTGCAGCTGTGGAGGTGAGGCCTGTTCACTTAATACAGGATATCGATTGATTTATAACAAAGTGATAGATATAACTATGGTCACTGGAATTACACTGAGTTATAGCGACATAGTTTTCTGTTCTACCAGCCACTCCCCATATGTACCATAACTCAAGCCCTGAATGACAATAATACTATCTATGAAATTTATATTCATGATTATAAATTAATTCTTTTTTTGGATGGACCACCAGCAGCATGGATTTGTAATTTCCAAACAGCATTTATGGCATTAACTTGGGAATACTATCCATCAAGTCTGATGACAAATGTGGAAGATGATGGTCTTGCCTGCCTCTGGCTCAAGCAGCCGGTTGGGTTTGAGAGAAGAGAGATTGCTAGAACAGAGCACTGGGGGTGGCCGGACAGCTCCTCTGCCGTCTGCCTCACAGTGACAGTAACAGACCGTGGAGCAAACTTGTCAATTCAAAGAGGGAGGAGGAACTCAGGGGGACTTTTTGCAGAAATCATCTAGATCCTGCTGATAATCACAAAGGCTGCTACTTATGGGGATGCTGCTACATTTCAAGTGCATTACGTTCATCTCAAATCCTACCTGTAATCCAGCGAGGGATGTTATTGTGACCCATTTTATAGATGCAAAGACTGAGGAGCAAAGGGATGGAGTGGCTTGACAGAGATCACAGAACCTAGCAAGTCAGGATGTGAATCCATGCCTGTCTAACTTCAAAGAGCCAGGAGTTTCCACAGCTGCAAGTGTTCAAGACTGGATTTTCCAAGTGTGACACAGAGTGAGCCCTCCAGCCCCACCAACAAAAAGTGTCTTCGTTTGTTGAAAAGAAAAGATAATCACTCTAAATAACCAGGAATAGTTGGACGTCTAATAATTACCATCTTAAGCAGAGTTCGGCAGAACAGCAGAACTAACAAGCCTCCTTGCTTGCCCACTTGTATCTCTCACAAGTGTCTTTTAATAAACCTATTTCTTGCCTATTGAAAAAAAAAATAACAGCAGAACGAGTTTAGGTTCTGGAGGCAGACTAGTCTGGGTTGAAATCCTAGGGTTGCTCCTAACTAGCAAGTCACTTAGCCTGGTCAAGGCTGGGTTGCCAGGCCTGCCAAAAATGGGGGTGAGGGAACTTGCAAACACCAAGTGAGAATGCTGGTTTTAATGACATTGGAATATGTTCATGCAGAATTACATGACAAAAATCAATGTCCCCTGACCATACATGTGGACGCCTCCCCAAACTCTTGTACCTCTTGAAAATTCTGAAATTCCACACTGCCTCCTAACCTCAGGACCTTGGGGGATCCTATTCAGGTGTGGAGGGCAAGTGGGGAGAGGGGAAGGAAAGAGAAACAGGCACAGCAACCCCAATGCCTAAGTTTCCTCATCTGTAAAATGGGAACTAAACTCACATACAGCTATAGTAAGATGTTAATATATATATTAATATTTATAAAGCACTTAGATTAAGCCTGGGACATAGGAAGTGTTCAATAAATGTAGGCGAAATCCATGATATTTTTGCAGCCTAAGAATTGTGCGTCACCCCACAGCTCTCCTCTGGAAACTTTCCACCCTCTTCCCACCTGCCCTGCCTTCAAGATTAGCCTTTATCCCATCAGATCACTCTCCTGTGCTCCCCACCTTCCCTCTAACCTCCTATACACACACACACTCCACCCCAGGCATCAGGGTGGCTGGGCTTCTCATCTCTCCTTTAAACCTCTTATTTCTAGTTCACTTGCTCACACATTGATAAAATGATTTCCATATATATAACATGCACAATATTACATATAATAATTATGTGCATCATATGTAGTAACAGACACTTTACAAAATGATCATATACAATGTTATATCGGTGTAATGACCTGTTTAATCATTTACATGTGTTATTTCCATTTATATACATATTTCATCAGGTCTTGGGTTTGTACCTGCTTCTCTTTCCCACGGCACCGAACCCAGAGCAGATATTCAATAAATGGGGCTGATCTGAAGCTCAGTGTCTCCCCACAATTCAAATTGCTCCCACTTCCTGCCTTATTTCATTCTTCTTTCAAATGTGTTTAGTTCTTTGTTCCAAAATCGTATCTGGCAACATCTCCCTTCAACGCACCAGTCCACAAGCCAAGACCCTGGGGTCTTTCCTCAGGTCCAGCTCCCAGCAACGAGCTTGCTCTCCTCCCTCCCAGATTTTTCTTCCATCTTCTATTTGCCTCACATTTTGTTGGGTTTTTTTTCCCCTTATTTGTTGTTTTTTTCTGTTGTGAAAGTTTTCCCAATCCTCATTCATTCATTCATTTATTCAATGAATGTCATGTCATTTACCCACTTAAAATGCTTCATTAACTTTCCGTGAAGCTCAGGTAGATATAAACCTCTTCATTGGGCCTTTATCATGCAAACTGGAAATTTCTGAGAGTTAAAGAGGGTACTATTAACAACTCTCCCAGGATGAGAGGTGTCAACCACAACTGTCCTGGACAAAGTCCTCCCCAAAGCCCCTGAAGATATGGCTCCTTCTGGCTCCCTGCTCTCTTGCTCCTCCTACCTCTGTTCTCTTTTAGCTCCTGCGGGGGCCCAGCTCTTGTCCCCACAGGCCCCCTCACATACCCTTCCCTCCATCTCTTTCCCCATCTCCTACACCTGGACCTTCAGGTCTTCCTCGTAGGCTTTCTAACCCCGCTGTCCTTGACTCTCATACCCTCCTGGTGCTTCTTTCCAGAGCATCTCTCTGCACTTATTTCTCTGCTGTCTGTGGTTGCGGTGGTCATGCAGAAGGGCCATGTGTGTTCAATTCATTTCTTTTTTTGTTATTATTAAAGTTGATTTATAGTGTCGTGCCAATATCTGCTGAACAGCATAGGGACCCAGTCACACATATATATACATTCTTTTTCTCATACTATCTTCTGTCAAAGAGAGTCTATTCATTTCTGAATACACTCCCTGCACTTGGCACAGGCTCAGGGATGCTCAGTATCTGTGAGAAGCTTGTTCTCATCCATCAATTCAATCAATACATCAAACATTTATGAAGCTCCTACTGTGTGCCAACCTCTGTGGTAGACACTGCAAATAACCAAACAGGCAGGAAAATAGATGCACCCCAAAAGAGTTCCAAAACAAGGTAAACAAGTTATAACTTGGGAGAGTACCAGGCTAGGAGCAGAAGAGAGAGCTTCACCTCCCAGAGGCTGAGCTCAATGGTTGGGTTGAGTTCTCAAAGAAAGAGAAGGTAGAGGTGACAGTGTGCACTATGAGAAGGGAGCCCTTGGGTGATTTGATGAGATCATGGGTACAGGTCGGGTGGCGGATGGGAGAGGTGATGGGTGATATTCCTCCAGACCAGGCATGAGGAAGTGTCTGGTCAGCTTCCTGCTACAGGGATGTCTACAGTGGACAAGGGGGTGCTCAGGGCTGTCTCCTTTACTCCTTGCCTTTTCCTTGACTCAGGGCCAGATGGCCTTCCTTCCCCAGGAGGGAGCTGTTCTTTCAGGTTGCCACTGGCCCAGTGCCATCTCCGGGTAATGGGAGTGGCTCGCTCTCGAGCATCCTAGCATAGGTGCCTTCTTGGAAGCAGAGGTCCTTTGAGTCACATTGTGGGAAGCAGACTTACTGCCTTGTAAGGCCCCCAAACAGGGACACTCATTCATCGGAAAGGTTTCTGCAGGGTTCTGAGGGAGCAGGCAGGTGGCTGTAAGAGGGGCAGCTTGGACCCCTGCCCTGAGCTAGGAGGCAGAGCCTTCCACAGTTACGGTCCTGTTAGCAACCTTCTCAGAGGGGATTAAGAGAAGTAGAAAGGGTGTGAAGCCTGGGCCCCTTTGCCTCTGCTGCCTGGGGCCCCGCAGAAGCTTTGGGAATCACCAAGACCCCCTCCCTCGGAGAATCCATTTCAACTGGCAGCAGAGACTCCACAGGGGGGAGGCTGCAAGGGGTGCTGTGAGCCATCTACAAAACAAAGATCTCCCAGGGGGAGGGCGGGAGTCCCAGAACTAATCCTCCTTTGGTTCACCGAGATGGCCCTTTCTCCTAAAAATCTGTGCTCTGGGCCCGGAACGTGCTGGGTAGCGGTGCCATGTGGGACCTCAGCTGTCCTGGGGAGCCTTTATGCTGCTGAGGACAACCTAATCTGTTTACCCAGGCTCTGACCCAGAGAGATGCAGGAGGGCAATGGCCTAAATGGGCTCCCAGTTTGCAGGAGGCCGTTCTTTAAGAGTAATAGTAATAGCAGCTCCATTTTATTAAGCACTCTGGTGCCACTCTCTCGGCAGGGCCATTTGCATCTATACCTTCCAGCCCTTCCAATCGTGGCTCATGACGGGTAAATAGAAGGCTCGGAAGTCAAACCCAGGGCCATCCGGCAGACATGCTGTATCCATTGTGTGACACACCTCCCTTTCCCTGAGAAGGACACCTGGACACAACTGGGTTACACCTTCTATAGACTGGGGACCACAGGTGTTTCCCCCAGCTGGATGGGCTGATGTAACCTTGGGCCAGCCTGGTGTCAGCTGTACAATCGGGATAATTCCTGCTCCACCTGCCATGGAACGAATCTAAGAGAATTAGTGAATTTACAAACTAAGCTCCCTGGACTTCAGCTCTAACTTCAGAAGGCATAAAAATCACTTTGCTGGGCTTGTTAAAAACGCAGACTCCCTGGCCTCAGCTCAGAGATTCTAAATCAGTGGGTTTGTAAGAGGCCAGGGAATCTGCCTTTTACCCAACATCCCTGGTGATTGTCTGCCCAGTGAGAGAGAGTGGTTATGGCCAAGGCCCAGCCTGGGGGTGGCAGTGCCTCCAGAGGGGTGTTTGTGGGCCAGGATGGGAGGGAGTACAGGGGTACGATGGACTCCAGAGTCACCCAGCTTCACCCAGGGCACTCTGCTTTGATCTCTTTTGTATACCGGGTTTTCAAATAAGATTTCATTTGAAGGAGAATTACAAGAATTAAACACTAAAATTTTTTAAAAAGTAAAAGATCATAGTACACCGCTCCATGTGAAAATGCTTCAGTTAAGTTCAAGGCGCTCTGAGATCTGAGCAACTGTAGTCAAACCTTGGCTGTGCTCAGCCCTCAGGGAATGAGCCATGCTGGTGAGCCAAATTTTCCCGATGGCATTAAAACTTTGTATTAAATGTTAATCGTTTTGTGGGGGATATGTTACATTCTTCCCTGCCTTTTAAAACAGAATGAAGAAATAATTTAACTGCTGTTTGAAAACTCAGGATCACCAGTTGGATACGGCGTGACCATCCCAAAGGTTAGTGCTGCCAAGCTCCACAGGGGACGTAGACCCGTTAGATTCTGCTCTCGGCCTCCCTGGCATAGGCCAGGGTTTACGCAGTATCTTGCAAAGGCGTAAGAGTGTGGTGAAAACAGGACAGGGGGCGGCGGGGGTGGGGAGCAGATGTGAACTCTGGTGTCCCCTCTGTCACCTGTGAGCTGAGGGACCCAGAGCAAATGCCTCCACCTGGGGGCCTCACTTTCTTCATCTGTAAGGTGAGAGGTCAGACCAAGCCATCTCCAGAGGAGGGTCCAGTCTCTAAGATGGGAGCTGCAAACTCCACTGTCTTCAGGGGCCAAGCAGGTGGCTCTGGCCGGAAACAGGAAAACAATACCTATGTAAAGGCATAGCCCAACCCAACCAGACTGAGAATGCAAGTGTGAATGAGGGCTCATGGCTATTGTCAGGTCTTCGAAGTTTTTAAGGAAAGCTGAAAAATCTGATTTTTTTTTCCCCTATGAAATCTTTGAATTCCATATATGTTGGCCCCTGTGGTGGATAGGGTGGGCTGGCTCATTCATTTTCCACCCCATTCTCTGTCTGAGGTCCTCCAGGGACCAGAATATGCAACACTACATTTCCCGTTTCCTTATGGTTGGGGTTTGGAATGCGAACTGGAATGCGTCCCTAAGACTCAGCCACAGTGTTGAAAGGCAGAGTGAGGCAGCGACTCTCTTCCGAACCCCTTTCTGGAGCCCTCGCTATAAGGAAGTCTGGAAAAGAGTCAAACGGAATTCTGCAGACACCTTGGGGCCTGAGGCCTCTTCAGGCTCGAACATCTGTCAGACAGCCCAGCAGCAGCTGCCTGGGTGGACATCCTTGGGGGCTGTCCCAACGGGGAAAAGCAGCCGTGGCCACCTACACCCACCCAGCCTTTCTCGTGCAAGGCCTCTCCCCTCCCCTCGCCCACTCCTAAGGGCCCCTCAGTTGTTCACGGACGCAGCAGAGAATCTGGGAGTCTCGTCTGGACACGATGCTTGCGTCTTCTCCCAGCAAGAAGATTAGGGACAGACTCGTCTGGTTTCCAAAGGAGGGGTTGCTACTCTTCAGGCTGGGTTCTGCCAGGGCGGTCGGCACCCTGAGCGTCCTGCTGTTTCCCTCCGTCTCTTTCAGTGGGTTGCTAAGGGAGCAGCTGGGGGCTTCTAACAAGGATTCAAGAGTCCAAGTCTGAGCTGCCCAAAGTGGATTTTATCTGCCTGAGTGGTACGTGGGTGAGGAGGATTGAGGCGATTTTAGGGACATTGAGGAGCTACCATGTCACACATCACAATAGTTTTATGTGCCAAACACCTACGATGTGCCTGACATCACTTCTCATCCTCACGACAACTCTGAGGGGCAGGTATCTCTGTCCCCATTTTACAGGTGAGGTAACCAAGGCTCACAGAGGTGTGTGACTCCCCCAGGACCCCCAGATAGAAAGGGCCAGAGCCAGAATTCGCAAACTCTTTTCTCTTTATCCCAAGGAACCAGGATGGTGGGTTACTCCTGGACACAGCAGATGCTTTCTTAAAGTTGCTCAGACACCTGGGTGAGCGGGCGAGTGTGTTAGATAATGTCACCCTGCCTCCTAGTGGTCAGATTGGTGGCACAGCTCTTCCCAGGTGGGGCCAGGGGGCCTCTGTCCTTCGGCCCCTAGGGACCCTGGCAGCTGATTATTTCAAGAAATGGGCTTGGCCACTCTGGGACCCTGAGGCCTGGGAGCCCGTGAAGGCAGCTGGCTTCCGTTCTCAGGCCCTCTCACCTCTTTGGGAGAGTGGCAGAGACAGCCTGGGGCCCTCAGCCCTTACCAGGTCCCAGCAGACAGAACACTGACCCACTGACTCTCCTCCCATGTCCCAGGCACCTGCTGAACTTTGACATCTATGGCCTCAGTTCCCACTCTCTCCCCAGGTGCTGACTGCCCGCTATGCTTTTGTATTCTGTCCTCCAGACCTTGGCACGAGAAATCATTCCCTAGTTGTGCTTGGGAAGGTGGTGCCGAGAACATGATGGTTAACCTGATCTGAACAGGGTAATCACTCCGAGACCTTTCCTTTAATAGTAATTACTATTGTTACATAGACTATATACATGGCTCCTTTTAAACCTTCTAGCAGCCTTTTTCCAAGTCAGCACATTTTCAGTTGTCTTTTTAAATGCAAAAAGTAATATTAACACACTCCAATAAAAATAATTGCTTCTGAGACCGTCTTCTCATCACCCGTACTGAGGATGTGGAGTCCCAGGCACCTGATACTTTTCTTCCAGGAGCGCATGGATCCCACACTCTGTCATACCAATTAGCTAAACAAAAGGTTTGTCTCTCTCTCTCTCCTGAAAATGCACATTTCCCTGTTCTGAGCATGTGTGTTGTTAGATGATGTGGGGCTCAGCGGGAGCTCTTCCAGCCCCTGGTGACTTTGAGTGGCAGCAACATTCTCTGCTGAGCATGAAGAGCCCCTGCATGGCCAGGCCACCTGCTACTGCTGCTTCCGTAAAAACCTCACAGCACAGAAGTCTTGATTTTTTTTCAAGGTATTCATTCTAGTCGCTCTGGAATAAACCATTAATGAGCATATCCCTTCCCACCCCCGAATTTTATGTTGCTTAAACCTAGAAAATAAATTACTTTGAGACATTTGTTGACCTTTTGTTTAAGAGTACTTCTTATCTTATTCATTTAAAATGCCTTTTTCTCTCCCAAGCCTAGTTAATGTCTACCCTTACATTGGTGTTCTGCTCAGGTATTGCCTCCTCTGGGAAGCCCTCCCTGACTGCCAGGGATGAGTTATGTCCTTACCTGCCCTGCCTTGTGATTGGGTAGCACAAGGACTTAGTGAGAAAAGCCAAACAATATAATTAAGGTGAAAGTAAATATTATATATATGTGTGTGTGTGTGTGCATCTATGAATAAAACATAGGAAAAATCAATAAAACTTGAAAGAAGTAACTTCTGATTTTAGGGGAAGCTATTGTTCATATGCATGAGCATCAGAATTTTAAAGCCATTTAAATACTTTGTTGTACTAAATTAATAGCTGCAGCTCCCTTTCTAAAAATTGGCATTCTGATAACACTATCAAGAACCTATTAAAAAATGTTACTTGCCCAAGGGACCACAAATAAATACATGCTTAAAGAAATTTAATTAAGTGTATGAACAGTTATACTAAATGATTTCTCCAGGAAGCCAATGGGAAATTATACCTAGCAAATAGCTACAGAATACGGTCTGTTGTTGAGAGGTTATTAACCTAATCAGATAATCAAATTTCACCACCAACCGTAGCCATCTGATTTCCCCATGTCAAAATAAAACCATTGTTAACCCTTCTTAATGAAATCAGAATGGAGAGGAGGGGGGGCCTGCTACTTTCAGAACACTATTTTTCTTTAAAAACAAGGCTTACACTTTTTTCCTCCCCTAACTCTAAAGCAAGACTTTACCATTGTTCAATAAGATCTGAAATTATCCAGCTTTTTTTTTTTTAAAAGGATGAAATTGGAAATGAAATTCACAGATGTTTTCTCTTCACTAAAGTCATTGACAAAGGGGGGAATAAACAAATAGGTTTTGCTCTCGAAATTTGGTGAAGCAAATTTGTTCCAAGGCTGAGGGGTTCTTTGCCAGTTTTAAACCCAAGGTACGTTTTTACGGCCAAGAACTAAAACCCTGAAACACAGCGATCCACAGAATAATGGAAATGCTGACACAACCTTCACTTCGGCAGCAGGAATGGTGCCACTATAATTTATGGAGAACACATTTTGGTTTTGTCAGGTTTTTAAACATAGACTGTTATAAATTTGAAGGAGGACTGTCTTGTTCAAGCTTCGAATGGCATATGTGTTAGTATTGGGTATGCATCACGGCCTGTATTTGGAAGAGCACTGGTTGAACACAGTTTATCCCAATGGGAAGAGAGAACATCAATTCCGTTTTGTTTTCAAAACAATATTCTCTGATGAAAAGCATCAGGGGCATCAACAACATGATCATAAGCAGCCAAGATCCCAGCAAAGGTGTCCGTCGTCAGACAGAGTTCCTTTCCTTCCTTCCTTCACAGACATGTTCATTATCTGACAAGTGTTTATTGAGCATAGCCACTGTCTCGGGCAATGGGGATAAAATGATTATGATGCTGTCTCTGCCCTCTAGGAGCTTATATTTTGTGGAAAGAAAGATTAAAAAAAAACCCAAAACGCTGTATATAGAGAGCATGTGTGTGTGGAGTATTCAAACCACATATTCTTTATATAAGTATGAATAAAGTATTGTTAATTATATTATACAAAATTGGGAGACCAAATATTTTTGCAATCTGTAAGTCATGTTATTCATGTACTCATATTACTCAATGATGTCTTTTTTTGTTTGTTTTGTAAATTTTATCAGAGTACAGCTGACTTACAAATTTGTGTTAGTTTCAGGTGTACAGCAAAGTAAAGCAGTTATATATAAACATACATCCATTCCTTTTCAGATTCTTTTCCCATATAGGTTATTACACAGTATTGAGTAGGTGACCCTGTGCTACACAGTAGGTCCCTGCTATACATCTGTTTTATATATATTAGTGCACACATGTCAGCCCAACCCCCCAATTTATTCCTCCCTCTTCTATGTTTCCCCTTTGGTAACCCTAAATTTGGTTTCAAAATCTTTGAGTCTGTTTCTGTTTTGTAAGTTTTTTTAGGTAT
This sequence comes from Sus scrofa, assembly GCF_054392235.1. Taxonomy (NCBI): domain Eukaryota; kingdom Metazoa; phylum Chordata; class Mammalia; order Artiodactyla; family Suidae; genus Sus; species Sus scrofa. The sequence continues at coordinate 153,912,609 of NC_139388.1, forward strand.
CATTTTTCATTAGATTCCACATATTAGTGATTTCACATGATATGTCTTTCTCTGACTTCCTTCACTGAGTATGACAATCTCTAAGTGATTGTCCATAGGTCCATCCATGTTGTTGCAAATGACATTATTTCCTTATTTTTTATGGCTGAGTAATATTCCATTGTATATGTGCACCACATCTTTATCCATTCCTCTGTTGGTGGAGATTTAGGTTGCTTCCATGTCTTGGCTATTGTAAACAGTGCTGCACTGAACACTGGGGTGCATGTATCTTTTTGAATTATGGCTTTCCTCTAGATATATGCCCAGGAGTGGGATAGCTGGATCACATAGTAGTTCAATATTTAATGTTTTAAAGAACCTCCATACTGCCTTCCATAGTAGTTGCACCCACTTACATTCCCACCAATAGCTCAGGAGTTAAACCACACATTCTTAACCAAAGTAAGAGAAGTCTTACTGACAACTCCCATGGGGCAGCGGAACAAGCCCCACTTCTGTGGGAGTTATTGGGTGGTTGGTGAGTGGTATAAAAGGTTAACCTCTGAAATCTGCGTGGTTAACCTAGATTCCATTCTCTGGAGCTCTGGAATTGATATCTTTAGGGAAAGGAGTACCTTGCTGGGTTACCCTGAAGACAAATCCAACTCTTACTCGATTATACTTTTGCCTTATTTATGATGCCTTTGTACAGAGGAGTAATTTTTGTGATTCTCTCTGAAAGGAGTTGTTCGTGTTAATCCTCTCTGCTGTGGGGTTTTCTCTGAGGCAGTTGTCATCATTATAAGACATGAAAGAAGCAGAAACTGTGAAAAGCATAAGGATAAACACCACAGACTCGTCTGTCCAGCCCATTATTTTCTACATGCATGAATCTGAAGCCTCAGGATTTGTATTTGGTGAAACAAGGATAAGCCAAGGCCATCCTTCGGATGAGCAGGAACATCACAAGAATTCCAGTGAGGACCACTGGGGAGGAAGGCCCATTGCTCGATCTATCAGGCAGGGGAGGGGAGGGAAGTGAGGGGAGGAGGAGAGGAAGAAGCACCAGAACCCTGCAAAGGGCTACGCCATGAACCGAGATGCACCTCCTGGTGGAGGATCTATCGGGCCGCCATAAAAAATGATGCTTATAAAGACCATGATGATAGGCAACATTTATTACATACCCACTAAGCTGTGTGCTTTTTCCCCATTATTTCACTTGCGTGTCATAATAACCTTTTGGTAGGTGAGGAAACAGCCTCTAAGTGTTGGATGATTTACCATCAGGTGAGTGTGTATTCTGGGACAGTCTCACTTTGTGCCTGGTGTCTTGGAGTACTCATGAATGGCGTCCCTCCTCCTCCTCTATGTGTTCCCATTTGGTGATAAGTTCTATGGCTACTCGGGGTCACACAGCTATAGCATGTGGCAGAATCAGGATTTGGACTCTTGGAGTCTGACTCAAATCCACATTGTTAACCACTACGGTGTAAATACGTTTGCTGCAAAGGTTTTTTTTTTTTTTTTTTTTTTTGGCGGGGGAAAGGAGAGACAAAATGGTACACATATTTTATCATAATTGTTTTTAGCACTTTCTATGCATAGGAAAAACTCTCAAAGGAAATGCATGAGGGATTAGGTATGGGTGTAGAGAATGAAATAGATTTTTAAAATAGTTCTTTCTACTTTATGAGTTTTCTAAATTTTCTTCAATTAGAATGTATGGCTTCTATAATGAAAATAATATTTTTTAAATGCAACCATAAAAAGGATCTCAAGTGGTCTTTCATGAATAAGTATTATTTGATATTTTAGATGCTGTCAAAAATTAAGTATAATGAAACCAAAAAGAAATGAAGAGAGAGGGGGAGGAGAAAAAGAATGAGAAAGGAAAAGAGAAGGCCTCTGGACGAAGAGTCATGACCCCAGAGACAGGCATCTCATCACTGCAACTGACCGTGGCATAGCTCAGACCTTGTTCCCTTGGAAGCCCCCAGAGGCTCAAATCTAAGAAAGAACACAGTGCAGTGGTTACAAACACATGTCTTTTAGCCACAAGAGACAATTTAGGGTCACCCGGGAGCTTTTAATACAGGCTGAGTATTAGATGATATTGGAATTACTCTCATTTAAAAAAAATTTCGCTAGGATGATGGTATTGTTATTGCGAGTTATGTAAAAAAAATGTCCGACCTCATGTGAGATCTATGCTGACATATTTAGGTGTCATCATCATCTCCATAACCTACATTCAAGTGGTTCAGAAAAAAAGTGTGCGTGTGTGCGTGCGCACGCACAAGCGTGTGTGTGAAAAGAAAGCGAGCAAACATGGCAAAATGTCCACAACTGCCTGATCCACTCAGAGGAGATGTGGATGTTCATTACACTGCACCTTCGAATCTTTTCGTGTGTTTGGTAATCTTCAAAATCAAAGTTGAGATGGACTTTTTAAAAATCCTTTTGAAATAATAAAACAAGTAAATAAGACTGCAGAAGCATGCATTAACATAATAATTAAAGAATCCGGGTTTTAAAGCCAGAGATTTCCATAGCAGTTATATGGCTTAAGTACATTATAACCTTTGGCAAGCCTTTCTAAGTTTCAGTTTCTTCATCTATGAAATGGTGATGGTAAGAACACCAACCTTACAGGGTTTTGCGAAGGTGTAAAAGACGATAGGTGTAAAGCATCTCTCACTGCGCCTGTCCACAGTTCATGTGAGTAAAACAATCTACAAGTGACATAAAACAGGAGCCTCATGAAGAGCTGTAGGCCCTTGAGGAATTCAAGACAAAGGAGGTCTCTCCTTCTATAGCCCCACTTTCCACAAAAATACAACTGAGACTGACATTATATGGAAAACTCTAATAGCTCAGAAGTTTGAATATGGTCCAATCATGGAATCAAATGGGCTCACAGTCTTCACTGGTTCTGACCAAATCTACTCAACCACAGTGGTTTTATTGTGTTTGGTTTTGTTTGGTTTCGTTGTGTTTCACCATAGTCTTTTTTCTCTACCTCTGACCTAGGGTTCAAGTAAAGGGCAAAGGAGCTGAGAGGTTCAACCCACACAGGAGGCTCTGCTGGGCACCCAGGGTAGTCAGAGCACTCAGAAGCAGAGGACAACCCTGGATGTCTTGTATCAGCATCCTAACAAGACAAAACAACAGCATTCAACTTAAGCAGTACTGTCAATGATGACTAAATACTGAAAAGTAAATCTTCAATATTTTACCCATTTGTTGAATGCTTATCATGTATGCTGATAACGTGCTACAGATGCAGAAATGAATAAGACAACAACAAGGTCCTACTATTACAGCACAGGGAATTCTATCCTGTATCTAGGATAGACCACGATGGAAAATAATGCCAAAAAAGAACATATGTGTATATATATATATATATAGCCGAGTCACTGCTGTACAGCAGAAATTGGACAACATTGCAAATCAACCCTACTTTTAGTTTAAAAAAGAGAGAGAGAGGGTGTTCCCGCTGTAGTACAGCGGAAATAATTCTGACTAGTATCCATGAGGACGCAGGTTCAATCCCTGGCCTTGCTCAGTGGGTCAAGGATCCAGCATTGCTGTGAGCTGTGGTGTAGACCAAAGACACAGCTAGGATCCCACACTGCTGTGGCTGTGGTGTAGGCTGGCAGCTGTAGCTTCGATTCGACCCCTAGCCTGGGAACCTCCATATGCCATGGGTGTGGTCTTAAAAGACAAAAAATTAAAAAGAGAAATGAGTAAGTCAAAGTCCTCGCTCATAATTCAATGGTGGTGGAGACTGACATGTGCATAATTTATGACAATGATCGATTTGCACAGCATTTTATAGTTTACAGACTATTTTCCCTATTGCTTCCCCCAGCTCTCAGGAGGCAGCATCCATGGTAGCAGAATGTCTTCTCATTGATTTCCTTACTTGATCTTCACAAGGTGATGCCACGACACACATACCGGGTAGAGAAAGCTTCAGTTTGGATCATCCGTATCATGGCATACCAGAGCCTCAACCCTTATTTAACCTGAGACACGATACCCACGTCTTATTCATCTTCATATCTGAATTCTCTGCGAGGAGCCCATACTGTAGTAGCTACCGAATTAATGCTTGTTCAAGGAAGGAAAGCAGGAGTCAGGGAGGAAAGAAGGGTGAGGAAGAGGGAGGAAGAGAAGGAGGGTGGGAGGAAAAGAAGGAAGGAAGGATGGAAAGAAGGAAGGAAGGAAGGGGGCAGGGAAAAGGGAGGGAGGGGAAGAAGTGATTCAAATTCTAAGACCTTACCAAACCCCTGCCATGTACCCAACATGTGCTAAGCACTAGGGAAAATGCAAAAGAAGCCTAAGCAATGCAGTCCCTATCCACAAAGAATTTTTAGGCTAATATCAGCTAAATAATTTAAAAGCAGTAGGTACAAACCTCCTTTTTTTTTGTTTTTTCCTTTTTTTGGTCACCCCCTCCACCCCCCACCCCACCCCCCAACCCCCAGCCAGGAATCAGATCCAAGCCGCGGTTGTGTGAACTGCGCTGCAGCCACAGCAACACCGGACCCATTAACCTGCTTAGTCAGGTATCAAACCTGTGTCCTGGTGTAGCAGAGAGGCCAATGATTCCTTTGTGCCACCAGCAGGAACATCAAGTACAACTTACTTTTAAATGGGAGTTCCAGTCATGGCTCAGTGGAAACGAATCCAACTAGGAACCATGTGGTTGTGGGTTCGATCCCTGGCCTCACTCAGTGGATTGAGGATCCGGCGTTGCCGTGAGCTGTGGTGTGGGTCTCAGATGCGGCTCAGATCTGGCGTTGCTGTGGCTATGGCATAGGCCAACAGCTACAACTCCAATTTGTCCCCTAGCCTGGGAAGCTCCATATGCCATGGGTGTGGCCCTGGAAAAGACAAAAAAAAATTACTTTTAAGTAAGACAAAAATCTAAAGAAAAATGATTGCCTCAGTGTGCACTTGATCAAAACTCACAGAAAAGTTGTAATTGCAAGGAAATACAATGCATTTGCAATTTAATTTATTGCAAGTTCATGAGAGTGACTTCTCTCTTGATCTGTAACATTGCCAAATTAAACCAAGGTTCAGTTGGCAAAGTTTGCACCAAATAAAAATTCCAATGAAAAATCTCAGTGAACTGAAAATCCCCTTTAAACAGGAGCTCCAATGTCAGCATTACAATTTCACTTACATATTCAACAGCCGTCTCTCTTCATTACGAATAATAAACTAGCATCTCTTTTAAATATACAGATATTGAGTTATGTATGTATAAATTAACCTCGACTCATCTAAAGAAGAAAAATCTATTTAAATCTTCATTTATCTTTTATTGGCTTTTCCACTTGTCATAAACAGTTTGTAACCAGATATATATCATCATACTAAACATCATGTAAAACCTCTCACTCAATAATCCAATTGATATCCAGGTAATATATCCAGTGGCAACAGTTCTCAAATGGGCCATTTTATAACCTAGGCAAAGGTTAATCATCCTTAGCTTCCTAAGTGTGATCTTAACCGAACTCCTGCTGCTTCACAGTGACTTTCAAACAACATCCTGTTTTATGGTTAGTTAATTATTCTTTACTAACACTAATGCATCCCAGAACTGGGACCATCAAACAACATGCTGAAAGAGATGTCTATTATCTTTATTGTTGTTGGATTTTTTTTGCACACAAAAATTTTTGTTTACAGAATTCCTGCTGAATACTTAAATTTTATCTGTCCTTTACCAAGTGTTCATGGAGGTATGCCCTTCCCTTGATTTCCAAATGGATTAAGATAGCCTGTAAAATATAGAATCTGTACAATGTAAGCACATTTACTAAATAAACGAGGAAATTAAAGAGAAAGTAGGAGTAAAAAATGAGAACCTAGAATAAACTTGTGCCCTAAATGCTCTCCAAGGACTCCTGAACATTTACTAAAGTTAAAGCACAAATTTGGCTCTGAACTTTCTAGCAAACAATACAATCAGAGAAATTTCGTTCGTTCATTCATTCCTTCATTGTCATTTATAGGGCAAATATTTATTTCACATATTAGATGAAAGGCATTTTGTTGGACACTGATTACAGAATGTAGGATAAAAAGAGACTCATATTTTCCCCTTGGAGAACTTGCCATCCGGTTTTGTAGACAAATTTTAAATGGATATACAGTACAAATTATGAAAATTTTATAAAGGAAAAATAGCATTCTAAGAGAGCAAATATTAGGGGAGATCAAACTTTAGATTGGGGGAAGTGAAATTTAACCCAAGGCCTCCCTGGGATACCCTCTAGTTTCTGTTCTTTCTTAATAATAGAACTTCAATTTTTAGCTAAGCCGATGGCTGCCCCCCAAAAACACTACATTTTCCAGCCTCACTTGTGGCTGGAGATGATTGTATGATTAAGTTCTGGTCAATAAAAGGTAAACTGAGATTCTGAGTGGTCTTCTGGAAACAGCTTCAAGACAGTCTTTAGCTGGGAGAAGCATCCTTTTGTGGTTCCCTCTTCCTCCTACAGACAGCCTATGATGGCTGAAGCTCCAGTGGCCTTTCTGGACCATGAAGTGATCTTGACAATGAAAGGCATATACTGCGGATGGCAGAGAAGAAACTTGGAAATCTAGATGACACTCTGGAGGTGAACCCTCGACTCCCTATTCCTATCTTATACATAAGGGAGATGTGTTTCCTGCCTAACTCATTGTTCTTTGAGTGTTGCTGTTTTGTGTGGCTGAGTATAAACTCAACTGATTCCAAAGCAAAGAGACAGTCAGGCAATGGGTTGAGAAAGGAGGATTCTAGGTAGCGGCCATGAAGTTGGAAAGACCTTGGTTTCCTTTGGGGACTGAAAGATCAGTGTAGATACAGCCTATCTAGTGACTGGGCTCATGATGAGGAGAAGAGCTAGCCAAGGGCAGATCGCTTGGAATCTGGGTTAGAATTTATTCTAAGTGTCACAAGAAGCATTGGTCCTGAGGTCAGTGGTTTCCAAACCTTTTCGTTGGCCACTAAGTCCCTCCTTCAAATAAAATCTAGTGTAGATGCAGAAACCAGATAAACACAGAGCTGCTCCAAGCAGAATCCAGGCCTTGGGGCCTCTTCCCTCTGCTTCTTCCCGTTCTCAATCCCAACCTCATAGCAGCTCCTACAACAACCCAGAAGACCCCTAAGGCTCCTTAAAATACAGTGTGAAAACAGAGAATTATATGAGTCACGGACTCCTTAAGGTAAACTAGGCACCCAGGAGAAACACAAGTCTTTCTAGTACTGAGACCAGAGAGAAATTTCTCCTGTGGGTCTTCACAGAGAGAAGCTGGTAATGGTTTATTGGCCAAGGCTATGTGCCAAGGCACAATTCTGAGAGAGCAATAGCAGGGGTTGGAACAAGGTAAACCAATGCCACTCAGGTATTTTGCCCTCCTATAGGCTGGCTAAATGCAGAATAGCCCCAGCCCAGCCCGGGATGCTTTTCTCTCTCCCCGTCCAATCAGTCTCTATCAAGCTCACACTCAGCTGTAGCCAGGACAGCTGCCTGGAAGCCCCCTCTGGCGCCGTCAACGGGGGCTTCTCATGGGCTGGGCAGCTCCCCCCCACCAAAGATTTCCATCACACACTTGTTAGGCCTGCAAATAAATTGGCAACACAGCTGAATTTAATCTTTTGATTCCCCCTTGAGAACCAATTTCTCCAGGCCATTCCCGTGTAGACAACAAGATTTTGTCTCACTAAACCTGTTTATTGACCAAAACTGTCGCCTCTGCTCTGACCGCTGACCTTATCTGAATATTCAAATCTATTACAGATCGCAAGTTCAAATGATTTTGGTGCCCTCTGGAAGCCCTGTTTTCATAGTAAGCTGATTACGAATGACAATATTGTAAGGGCTTTAATTGAGATTCTACAAACAATTTGCACCCTGGATTTATAAACCTAATGTATTCAGAAGTGTGAATGCTGCTGATGCTTTTTTTTTTTTTTTTTTTTTTTTTTTGCAAAGAAAAGTTGGCTATCCTTATGTAAATGCTGCCACTTCCCTGGGCAAACATACTTGCCCCCTTACCACAATCTTAATAACCCCTTAGCTGGAATCTGCAAACAGCCTGCACTGCAGATAAAAAACCTTTCACAAAAAAATAATAATTACACACACACACACACACAAACCTTTGGTGTTCTGGGGGCTCTGGCCCTTCCTCACCCACCCCCAATCCTGTGATGAAAGTAAATGAGTCAAAAATATAGATTCTACTACTTGCATTAGCCCTGTCTTAGGCAAGCCACTTAATTCCTCTTTATCTTACCCTTCTCAGCAACCAAGGAGGATAAAATAATTCTACACTCAACTTACAAAATTGATGTTTGGATGGAATTAATTAATTGATGATAGAGGTTCAGAAAGTCAAAGGAGCACTTACAGGTGCAACTTGTTTTTATTAAACAGACGTTTTTAAATAATGTAAGTACACTCAAGTAAATGTTAATAATATTAAGACCTGACATTTATTGAATATTACATATGTCAGGCCCTGTATAAGTGGCTTACATGCACTCTCTCATCGAATCTACAGAAACACTCAACGAGATAAGTGCTACTATTTTTTTTTTTTTTTTTTTGGTCTTTTTGCCATTTCTTGGGCCGCTCTCACTGCATATGGAGGTTCCCAGGCTAGGGGTCGAATTGGAGCCGTAGCCACCAGCCTACGCCAGAGCCACAGCAATGCGGGATCCAAGCCGCATCTGCAACCTACACCACAGCTCACAGCAACGCCGGATCCTCAACCCACTGAGTGAGGCCAGGGATTGAACCCGCAACCTCATGGTTCCTAGTTGGATGCGTTAACCACTGTGCCACAACGGGAACTCCAGTGCTGCTATTAACAGTTATTATCAGTTTTGGAGTTCCCGTCATGGCTCAGCGGAAACGAATCTGACTAGTATCCATGAGGATGCAGGTTTGAACCCTGGCCTCACTCAGTGGGTTAAGGATCCAGCGTTGCTGTGTCGCAGACATAGCTCAGATCTGGCATTGCTGTGGCTGCGGTGTAGCCCAGCAGCTACAGCTCTGATTCGACTCCTAGCCTGGGAACTTCCATATGCTGTGGGTATAGCCCTAAAAAAGACAAAAAACAAAAACCAGTTACTCTCAGCCTCACAGATAAAGAAAAGTGAGGCTCAGAGGACTATGTAACTTGCCTGCGGTCACACAGCAGGAAACTAACATTCGCCATCACCATACTCTATAGAATTTACAGTATAGAAATTTAACAGATCTTGTTGCATTTTCAGCCTCGCCCTTAAAAATATGAAAGAAGGAATGATGTGAGCAACTAATTGCCAGCTATCTCCTTATAAGGGGTTCGGCATCTCAGTTTACTGATACAGGCTTGGTTTTTCCCACTGGCTCTGCGGGCAAGAGCCTGCCTATTGGCAAAGAATTTTGTCCTTGTCCAAGAAGGAGTGAGTCAGGGAGAACCAGTTCATTTAAGCATCCTTTTGCTAATCTTCGGCAACTCACATAACCTGGAAAGCTAGCTAACAATGAGGAAGTTAAAAGAACTCGGTTAAAAGGAACCTCTGATCTCATGCTTGTATTAATGCAGCTGGTGGTAGGGAGCAGAAATGTCTTTTTTTCCACATACCTGTTGTTCCAACTAGTGGAAGGAAGTTTTTGCCTCTGTTCTTTGCTATGATAAAATGAAGTACAACCGTTCCAAGTCAGCTGGTAAAGTACAACCCTTCGGAAAGAAATGGCCTGTCCAAGCAACCAATATTCCAGAATTTCAGAGTTGAAAACTCACTCTAGGTAATTTATAGCCTAAATTTACTGAATGTCCTTCCAAGACAGCCTATTTAATCAAAGTTAACTGGTGAAAATTATGAAGCCTCTTAATTGAGCTCTCCTACAGTGGGCTTTCAAAACAGCAGTGCAAGCACCACAGAAAATAACAAAATGAATAAACTACACTTTTCTCTAGTTCCATTTTCAAATACGACGTCTGGAATGAAGAGTTTAGATCTCTAGGTGGTGATCTTCATGCATAGTATAGTGTTTGTCCTGAATTTCATTGCTTTGAAAAAAAGATATGAAAAGTCTTGATTTAGTTGGCATTTAATGTGATTTTTATATAACTTCTGTGATATAATCAGTCGCAATGGGAATCAGCGGGGAAACTTAAAGGGCAGTAAAACCTTCAGCTATTGTTCTTTCTGTGCTCTGATTGGCTTTCTCGGTATACAAAGCTGAAAAATCCCAGTTCACATACACCTACTCTATTTGTAGACACCCATAATGATTGAGTGCGGTCCAGCACCATCCCCTCTCCCAGCCAGCCAGCCAGTCAGGATGCAGGGAAGACAATAGGTATGTTGGAACAGCAACAAAGAATGTGTTGCTGTAAATCACGTTCCATTTCTGCATAGCTGGGAATAGTAATGCACAAGCCATAGGCAAGTATATTAATGTCTCCTGCTCTCCATAAATGAAAAATCATGCGCAACACACTCTTGATTGTTATTCCAAGAGAGCTTTTTTTTGGTATTAGATTCTTTATTTTTTACAAAAGCAAAACGCATATTTTTATTATTATTTAAAAAGCATTTTCCCCCTTTTGTTTGGGTCCATAAGCATTTCTTTCCAGCAGATAAACACATTGTCTTTCCTGCACACTGACTGACTAGTGATGTGTTGAGAACTCAGGGGTATTAAATTTCTGGAGCCCTTAATGAGATCAGAAAGAAGGTATCATATAAATGACCAGGTACTTCCCTACACCTAGTCAATTTGAATTCAGAAAATTATTAGAACTGTGTGGAAATTTAAAATGAAATACACTAGCAACACATTACATTTACATGTTTTAAATATGCCTAATCATGCATTTAATTTAGATTTAATGAAATAGTTATTACATGCAACCAAAACATCAGTGTTATTAAAAACAAATTTATGGAGGATTAACGGCTGTGTTATATGTCTATACCTACCTATGCCAGAGTCTTTTATTTTCAATAATGTGTTTTTAATCATTAACTTCTATTTCTTTAAATGCACAATAATTGTTTGAGTAATTCTACTGAGTGAGATTGATTAGCGTGCTCCTTGGAGTTTGGATAAATACCGATTGATAATTTAAACTGTATGAAATTGGCTCTGGAATCTATGCTATACCAAGTCTTTGCATATTTATTCCATTTTTTAAGATTCATAATCATTGATATGAGGCTAACAGAACCACAATGCCAACTCTAAGTCGTGTATCTACAAAATATGTTTCCCGTTAACGATCGACAATCAGAAAAGATATCAATGTTTAGAAAAGATTAAAATATTTTTTCATTGAGTTCTCTTTCTCTTTCTCTCCTTTTTCTGTAAGAAGAGTAATTTGAAAAGGCTACAGTTGGGGGGAAAGCAATGAAGAACAAATTGCTGTACATGAAGTTTCATTTTTGAATAGCTGGGGAGATTAATTCACTTGCCTGCAACTGGTTCATTACTACCCCCAGCTACCCAAAAATGAAATATCACGTATGGTACCGTCTTTGCCCCATAGGTCATAATACTATAGTGATCACAGCAGGGCTGGGCTCAATTATGGAAAATGAGACCCCAGCCAATGCTCTCAAACACCCCCTGCCTGCCAAGGAGCTACCCAGGTGCTGTAATTGTGTTTACCTATTACCATGCCTTTATTTCATTACTTTGGACTTGCGGGATGCTATAAAAGGAGAAAGAATTTTGGAAGGTTCTAGAAACTCTTTGCTGTGTTTCGAGAGACTTTCCTCCTGTATTCTTAAAGCAAATCATTTATACCTGCCTTCACCTAAATTTTATGGCATATTCTCAGAGCCCTCACCAATGGAAGAGGCAGAGAAAGCAAACATGGAAATTAATAGCCTTCTACCTGAAACTGGAGGCACTGTCCTTCCAAGTATCACAAGCCTTCACTGCTTCATCTATCTTAGGATGGGCAAAGAATAAACCTGGGTGTCAGAGATCTTTGCCTTAGTCATTTTGTTCCATCTGGTTTCTCAGCAACTTCTTTTTGGGACACTGTGGTCATCCTACCTCCAGCTTATCACTTATAATCATAACTGTTATCACTGACTGAATACTTAATGTCTGCCAAGCATTAGCATTATCTCATTTAACGTCCATATCAAACATTTGTTCTCTGAATTCATATATACATACCTACCAACCATATGTGGTACTATTAAAAACTCCATTATAAAGATGAGGATACTAAAACCAGAATGATTTGAAGAATCTCCCAAGATCACTGTTACTATGTAGGAGAGCCAGGCTTTCTGGCTCCTGAGAATGTATACTGCCATACTAGGTGTTTGTTTTAAAATTTTTGTTTTACTTTTAAGTTTTTGTGAAAGTGCCGAATTCCAACCACTAGACCACCAGGGGCGCTCCCCTAAAATCTTTGCTTTAAAATGAGAACAAAGGCTCGGAGAAGTTGGAACACTTGCCCAGAGTCCCACACACAGTGACTTAGTGTTAAAGATGGAATTCAAGTCCAAGTATGCCTGACTCCAATCCAGAGCATCTAACCCAACAAGCATGTACACAGTTCATGCCCATAGTATAGTCCTCCCATTTCCCAGTTATATGAGCAATTATCCATTTGAATTGGTCTGCTTAGATATCCATCTCCGCTGAGGGCTACACTTATATCTGTATCTCCAGCAACTTGCACGAAATAGGTGCATCGCTCTTAGTAGTTGCTCAATAAACATTTATGAAACTGACATAATCAAGGCCTTTCATGCCCCCCCCTTTGTTACAGGCAGAGTTACTTGCTCCCTCTACACATACATGGTCTTCTCACAGGCTCACCTCCATTGCTTGGTGATAGCATATTCTACAGGACCCTAAAATTATCTGTCAGTATAGTGTAGTCTCACCCACTAGATGAGGACCTCCTCTAGGGCAGGCAAAGCACCTCATGCATCTTAATATCCTTACAGACTAGCACTGAGCCTGCATTTATAGGGAACACTGCAAGCTGTTTCCTCACTCTCCTTCCTCTTCTTCCAGGAAACACAACTCTTTATTTCCCAGCCTCACCTGTAATTAGGTACAGCCATCTGACCCAGTTGTAGCCAGTGGGATGTGAGCAGAAGACAAAGATGCTATTTACAGACAAGGTTTTAAAGACATGGATTGTGTCCCCATCTTTAGTCTCTTCTCCATTCTACCAAGAGATGTAGATAAGAACCACACTCTAGAGGAGAGTGAAGCCACACAACGGAGGAAGAAGTTTGGGTCCCCGAATTACTCCATGGAAGAGCGCTGCTTATTGACAAGGAACACTTTAGTCTATTACAGAGTGAGAAATAAATTTAGATTCTGTTTGAGTCATTATATATTTGGGGTGTTGTAATAGCTAGCATTATCCCAACTAATACGGAATTTTATCAGTGATAAACGAGTAATACTAGTTCTCAACATCAACTATTGCCTTCAGTTTATAGAGAAGGTTGTCCTATTTGTTTTAAGAGTAAAATCTATAGCTTTTCCTACTCAGTTACTTTATGACAACATCATCATCAAATCAGGGTCTATTGGTACCTAAACTATTAGGTCCATTCTTGACTAAAGCACAGCAGGAATCAACTTAATTCTCCCTTTGGGAAAATTAAATTCAAACAGCTGAATTTAATATGTCCAGTTGTCCTACAATTGACTGTGAAAGAGCCTAGCCCAATCCTGCTTCCTCCCAAATTGTATCAATGCAATAGCAAACAGCTGATTGTTAAATGTTTTTCAAAAAGTTTAAAATGCCTTTCACTATGGGGCTAATTCTTACATTCCTACTATACGAACACAGATTCAGGTCAAAGCTCAGTTGACTGACTCCTATCCTTGGATCCACTTTTAGGAACATCTTGCCACAAAGGGCAAAAGTACAAATATTACATCCCAAGGAATGGTGCTCTTCCCGATGGCATCTAAAATTAGAACATGTATTTTATACATGATACAGTCCATTAATCTTATTTTTTTTTTGTTTTTTCCAGGGCCACACCCACAGCATATGGAGGTTCCCAGGCTAGGGGTCCAATTGGAACTGTAGCCACCGGCCTACACCACAGCCACAGCAATGCTGGATCCTTAACCCACTGAGCGAGGCCAGGAATCAAACCCGCAACCTCATGGTTCCTAGTCGGATTCATTAACCCCTGAGCCACAATGGGAACACCATTAATCTTATTTTTAAAATAACTGCATTTTATGCAAAATTAAATGTATATCTACTATTGAATCCTTAGATAGTAAAAATGAGCAAAAGAAAATTAGTCATTCAGATCTATAGGAGATATATTCTACCAAAACAGAGTCATTAAATATTCTTCTACCACATCACTTTTAATGGATGCAGAGTCATGTCATATGAATATATCAGTATGTATTGATTGAGGGCTTCCATGTATTAGCCATTAATAATATGGAAACATGGTCCAGGGCTTGGGTGAACAAAGCAGTAAACATGGTAGTTTTGTTCTTTCATTGATTCATTCATTTAACAATTTTCTGGGCACCCTCTCTGTGCCAGCCACTATGCCAGGCTCTGAAGGGCCCACCGTGAAAGAGATGAACAAAGCTCCTCCTTTTTGGGGTAGCCCTCCTGCAGGTGAGAGCCACTGGGGTGTCACAAAATGTCACTGCCCTACTCTGCCTCCCTCATCCCTCTTCCCACACAGCCAACATCCCCCTGGGAGTGGAGAAATGCTCCACAGAAAGAAGGGCTTTATTTTCCTTCAAGGATCATGTGTTTATATTGAGCAGGTGAAGCCCAAGAAATGGTTAAGAACATAGGCTGCATTATTTATTTACAATGCTTCCTTCCCTCACTGCCTTTTCCTTGACTTCCCTGGCACCAAAGTATAGGCCCAATTCCACTTGTTCCATCATGATTTGCTTTGAACAATGAATGTGGGTAGAAGCGACAGTCAACAGTTGCAAGCAGAGACTGGAGAGTCAATGCATGTTTCTCTTATGAATGAACAGGTGTCCTCTCTTGTGCCACTGCCTTGTACCATTAGAAGAGTATGCCTTCAACAGGTAGCTGTTGCTCCTCCAGCCTGGGTCCCAAAATGAAAGGCACATGAAGCTACCTGAACTTCACCTGTAGCTTAAGGCAGAGATTCCCCAGGGACCCACAGACCTATAGGGATCTTCCCCAGAGACCCATAGACAAGAAATACATGTTGGCTATTATAAGCCACTGATATTTGGGGGTTGTTTGTTATACCACATTATCGTAGCAATAGCTGACTAATCCAGAACAATACAAAATATAGTGCTCAGCTGTGAAGGTCTAACTGAAATGTCATGTCCTCCAGGACGTGTTTCAAGATAGTCCCTCATCATCTTGTTGCCTCACCTGTCAGAATCAATCTCTCCTATGTGCTTCCTTAGTATTTTGCTTGCACCTCTGATGGAGCTGACATTTACCACAGCCTGCCTTTTATACACATTTAGTTGTATGTGTCTGAAATTCCTCTTGGAATATAAGCTGTTGGTTGTTGTTGCTGCTTTAGTTTTTGGAGGGCAAGGAACTCTTCACAGCATCTGGTAACTATCTACTGCCTGGCCTGAAGTAGGTGCTCAAAAGAATTTAATCGAAAGAAAGCATCAGAAGGTCTCCTTCCTAGTATAATTGTTCTCCTTTAATCTTTGTTTTACAACCTTGTTTTAAGCCAAGCATGATCAAAATAATGTAGTCATTGACTAAAAAACAACAACAAAAACAAACAAACAAAAGAATAAAGGGTTTTTAAAGTCCTAAAAGAAACAAAGAAAGAAAGAAAAGAATTAGAAGGTCTTCAGGAGTGCTGGCAGAATGTAGCAGAACAAAGACATGCTATCCTAACCTTGAAATGTACCATGGTGTACAGATGCAGGTACAGAATTACGTCCCAATGTTAGTTGGGGCAGGAGAGAATCAGCAAGTTCAAGCAGGACAAGCTACACAGGAAACAGCACCTAACCCAAGAAAGAGCCTTCATCTATCGTCAAGAGACTTAAGTTCCAGCTCTTACTTGGATACTGGCCAGCTGTGTTACCTTGGCCTCACTTCTTCCACAGCAAAGGAATCGCAATAATAACTTTACTCACTATGTTGTTATAAAAATCCAGGAAGATGAACATACATGGCAGAAAATATCAAGCCCTGTCCAAGCCCATAGGAAGCCTAGTGAATCGGCTTCTTGTCTTTTTCAATAGGAAGAAAGCCCACATTCCATTGCATCTCCAGGAAGCCAAATGATGAATCCTTAAAGGACCACACAAGTTCACAATGAACCATGGCAGGCATCACTTACTTAGTGTGGTTACTGGTTTGCAGTGACTTTTGACAGGGACCTATTTTTCATCTGAAAAACAAAAACTGAATATTTTAAATGTTGTATTTCCAGGGATTATATTAAAGTTTGGAATTTTTTTAGTTAATAATTATTTTTATTATTATTATTATTTTAATAGTTATTTCCCCAATATGATTTTTTTCTACTGTACAGCATGGTGACCCAGTTACACATACAGGTACACATTCTATTTTCGCACATTCTCATGCTCCATCATAAGTGACTAGACATAGTTCCCAAGGCTACACAGCAGGATCTCATTGCTAATCCATTCGGGAATTTTTTTTTTTTTTTACTTATTTGATCTGCCAAGCAAAGTTAATTACTCATTTCAGCTTCAACAGGACTTAGTTTACACCTTCATACAATAGAATTGCTGATAGCCCTGTATGCCCAACCAGTCCATATGCTCCTGAGGGCAGGGCCCGTGTGCGAGGCTCCCATGCTATGCTAGAATAAGGAAGTATATATTATTTTAGAAGGACTTCACCAAAGCCAGTAGCATCTTTAAGTGTTAGAAAAACAGCTAAAGGAAAAGCTCAACTTTTCTGCACAAGTTTTGTATGTTCATTAAAACCTCAGTTATCAATTATGCCAATTAACTGATAGATGATTGTGCCTTTCATATAGCCTATGCAAAAAACATAAGCGTAATGGCAGAGTCTAAAATGCATTTCATTATCCATATGCTCTTTTCTAGGGTAAATCATGCACAATGTCTCGTTTTCTTTCCTCACTCCAAGTCTTGATGATGAATTCAAGTCCAGAAACACAAGGGAAAGAACACAGACTTTGGAGTCTGACCACTTTGCCTTTTATTATAGGTCTTGTGAACCTAGGCATGATTCTTGACTTTTGTTGAATTTCAGTGTCTTTATCAGTAAAAGGGGGATTAATTATATCAGCTCCCTTGCAAGGGTGCAAGGTTTAGAAGAAATTCATGAAAATACCTAGCACCACCCATCACACATAATTAACAAAATAAAAGTTATCCCTGTTAGTTATTTCTGTTGTACTTTGAGGTAGGACAAAGACACTACCTCAAGATAGCATCATTGATACTAGTACAAGATACTTTCCTAGAGCTTTTTGCCTCTAAAGGAAATGGCCCCATATTACTGCACTTCAGTCCTTATGTCTAATTTCAGAGTTTCTCCAACTGCTCCCTGACTGTTGGGCTCCCAGCTGTCAATTCTAATGGCCACCAGTGAGAAATGACAGCTGCCTCTTCTCGCTGTCAGGCTGCTACCAACTAACTTTCTGCTTCAAATCTGCTTGGAATTATATGTCAAATGGAATAAAAAACACAGCGTAGAGGCTGAGGACACCCTCCCTGAGGCTGAGTGAGTGACATTTAGGGCACGGGCTTTCTTACGCCTACTTTGGGCACTCAAGTCTTTTTATCTTGGCATCACAGTTTGTGTCTGTGTTTCTGAGGGCCAAGGTTGCTGCCTGAATCATACCCTGACATGCAAGGCTCTGCACTATTTCTTTCCTGGGAAAGAAAAAAGTCTAGGAGCCACATTCCTAGATACCATGGTATAGATTCAGGACCTTTAAAAAAAGTTGTTGGAGTTCCCCCGGTGGTGCAGTGGGATCAGTGGTGCCTCTCAGGGCTGGGATGCAGCTTCAATCCCCATCCTGGTACAGTGGGTGAAGGATCCCTGGCCAGGGAACTTCCCATGCTGCACAGGGAGCCAAAAAAAGAAAAAAATAAAGAGTTATTGTTGTGACTACTATTATTATTATTTTGAAATCAGTTTGTTCAGTGCTATATGCAGGGGAAAGAGCACCAGACTGTGAGCCTAAGTTTTAGGTTCTAGCCTCCACCCTATTCAATGACTTTAAGAAAATGACTCAGCCTCTCTGGATCTCAGGTCCTTAATCGAAAAAAGTGCAAAGATTTAACGGGGATGATCTGTGAGCTTCTACATCCTATGACTCTACATCAAGGTACCCAGACGATTGCTTGGCAATAACTACAGTTTGTCTGGAAATAGACTTCGTTTTATGGCTTTGGCCTTCGTGGTTTGCTCTAACTTGAGTATGTCAGTTGATAGCCAAATTCTTAACACCATTTTCCGGTCTCTTTACTATTTCTTTTTATAATGATTTTGTCCTTAATTTGGACTTATTTCAAGGAGAAAGATGTTAACTACTTAAAAGTGATGGGATGTTTTAATCTGGGCTGGGAAGCCTGTTCCTTGAGAATGGCTTAATTAACATTTCCAGGTTCATAACATTTTCATTTATTCATCTTTTTGTTTTTAAATGGTTTTTTAAGTTTTCCAGAGACAGCGATCGTACGTTCCTAATGGATTATAAGAGAGAGAGTGGGTCTGCTGGGATCTGCATTCTTATTAGCTTTAAGATTCACATTAGGAACAAAAAGGGAGCTTAAGCAGAATAGGTCCACCGTGCTAATAAAAAAAGAAACAGAACTTGAGTTCAACACAAGATAATGCGGCAAGATTGCCAAGCAAAAAGCAGATCAAAGGAAGGGCTTCCCAGTGACCTTGGAACAGGACAAATATTTTTCATCCTGGAGCTCATTCTCCATGGGGTGGGGGTGGGGGGAGAGGGACCGTGTGTTACACACAGTAGTGCTGTGCTGGGACGGATTTACCACAGTGCCACAGCCATGCAGAGACAGGGGGACAGAGCTATGGAATAAGAACGACAAAGCCTGAAATGCACAGCTGGTGGTCCTAGATTAGCTGAGGGATGGTTGGCCCCCAGGGATGGGAACAAGATGGAGCATAGCTAGTACTGAGTTCTGCACATGGTGGGGTCCCAGACACAACTTAAACTCAGTTCCTTGGAAAAAATACCAGACCGAAAATCAGGAGGACAGTCCTGAGCTCCCACTAATCACCTTAGACAAAATATTTCATATTTTTGGCTCTGTTTCCACATCTGAAAAATGGAACGATCAGCATACTTTCTGAGATGGTTGTAATGACCGATGTGCTAGATGAACATACAAGGTCTCAGTATTAATATGAGCAGCTGACAAGAGTGCTTTGTTTCCTGCCTCCTTTAAAGCCATGATTGTGACAGCTGCCAAGCCTCAAAAAGCATATCTGTTAATAACAAAACACTATACATTGCTTTGTCCACTTGGGGAAAACAGCTTGAATCTGGCTTTGCCCCAGTCTTTAGCAATTCTCTAAGGCACCAGAGGGGGATGAGACTGTTATGCCAAGTATCTTGTGGGCCTGAGAGTTGGTGTCCGTGACATCCTTGCCCTGAGGCACCCTCACTGAGAGTGACAGTCAGGACAGGGAAACAGGGAAGCTCCCAGGAATGCTTCCATGACATGGCTGCTCCTCAGGTTCTTGGTGGAAAAAAGTATGGTGTGTTGGTATCTGTTCTTAACGGAAATTTATTGCATGTCTTTTTACTCTCCAGAAACTGAGCCCGTTTTATTTTGTAATAAGAATAGGGGACATGTTCAGAGAGCTGGAGCATTTATCCAAAGTCACAAGCCAAACATGTAAGAACACCAATTACCTATGGGCACCAGATAATTAGAAAGGCCTTACTACCTATTAGCTTTAAGGCCTAATGCATTTTCCTTGTTGGCGAATTCAAGGGTTAAGCCATCCCAACATGCCTCACTCCCAATTTATAAAATGGAAAATCTTCCATAAATCAAAAGTTACAAACAGACTTTGTAATGTCATAACTCTTATGACGGCTCTCACCTTGATTGATTCCTATACATACATTCTGGCTGATTACCATAATGTGCTCTTGTGGGACAATTGGCACTGGATGGGGAGAAGGAAGCAGGCAGGGGAGTAAATAACAAATGGACCTGGCTCCTCCTCATCGAGAGTGATTTCACTCCAATGTTCCATCATATCAACTGGGAAAGAGAGTCGTAGGGTTTAGGCAATCAATTATAGATATGTGTAGAGGCAGACACAATCATTTCGCTGATTGTCACCGGTCTCGAGCAGTGACACCGAAAAGTGATCCGTCACTCCATTTTCTCTGACACCCCGAGAAAGATGGCAGACACTTGTAGACTAACAGGCTCCTGGATTGGTTAGCTTTGAAGATTGAAAAATCGCTGTGTTTCAAACTTATCCAAACCTTTAAATACCTCTGTTGCTAAGATTTCATACCTTTCTGGCAAACATTTAGAAAGATTACCAACAGGCTAATGACGTCACGCCAGAGCATTATGAACTGTCTCTTGTCACTGCAACCGATGTCGTCACTGGGTATGGTGCAGGGGAGGCAGGAAATGGGCACTCTCTTCCACCACGAGGAACATGGCAGCCTCCGAGTTAAACGTGCCAATTGGCGGGAGGATCCTTTTGGTGCAGATGAGCCCGTGCCTCGCCTCCAGTCACATTTCCAGAGCCTTTGGGCCATCAGGTTTGCTGTCATCAGATACCTGGACTTAGACCCTCCTACTCAATATGACATCCTGAGTCACGCAGCCTCTACCAGCTGCGATGCTACTCTGTCCACACAGCAATAATGGACAATCTTTCTTCCATAAGAGTCAGTTCAGGAAAAGTTACAATGTACACAACCTCCATCCTTTTTTTTTTTTTTTCACTTGAAATGAAAATAACTTCATTAATATCCATGGATTAAAAAGAAAAAAAAAAGCACATTCTTACACAAGAATGACCTCTGCAGTTAAATAACAGAATGCTGAGAAAATGGACACTGCCTTTGAACACTTAAAATACTGACATGTGGGTATATTTGAGAAGTAATATCCTACAGTCAGCTTTTTAATGTTTTCCCCTGAAATTAGGCTGCAATGTAGAGAACAGACTTGGTGGTTGCCAAGGAGGAGGAAGGCAGGAGTGGGATGGACTGGGAGTTTGGAGTTAGTGGATGCAAACTATTATCACACTTAGAATGGATGAGCAATGAGGTCCTGCTGTATACCACAGGGAACTATATTAGGTCTCTTGGAAGAGCACATGATGGAAGATAATATAAGAGAACATATATATATATGTAGGACTGGGTCACTTTGCTGTACAGCAGAAACTGACACAACATTGTAAATCAACTATACACTAATAAATTTAAAAAAGAAGAAGAAGAAAGCTTTAGACCACTTCTTGAAACCAGGTGGGCTCTGTGTGGGGCCTCTAGAGCAAGAGAAGATGTGTAAGACTTCTTCCTAAGGGAAAGCTATGTCCCATCTCCCAGCTGCAGCCTGAACCAACAGTTCTGAGAGGTGCCTGGTGGCAGGAGGGTAAAAAGGCAGTTCAGGCACTCTTGTGTACAAAATTCCCAACTGCAAAGTCCCCCAGAAAGGGACTGGGAAGGCTGGCAAATTCCATCATCACCTTCCCTGAAATCAACTCGGTCCATTTCTGCCATTTCTTCTGGCAGCCAGAGTCTTTACCAGCCACCCCGGCACTATCCCTTCCATCAGCATATTTTCTCTTGGCACTGGAGGATCTAAAATGAACCCAGCACAGTCTCAGCCTTCTCCGTGTAAATCATCAAGAAATATGATGACCTTCTGCAGAAATGATGTTCTGCATTTCAAAGTTCATCCACTTCTAAACTAAATCAGTGGCAGCAGCCTGGTGCTCGGCTGGGTACTTCAAACCACTTGACCCTAAGCCCCCTTAAATCCTTTCGCTCACACTGGCAACCCCCTTGTAAACTGCCCTCAGCGGTGAGAGAAGGTCCCTTACGCTTACTGACTCTTAACAATGGTCCACTTCCCACCTTAAAAAAGGCCAGAGAGCAGCTACCTGGGAATGATTAAAAATAATTACTGATGATCCTGCAGCCTTCTGTACTTCCAAAAGAGCTTTCATATCTGTCACTTCATTTTACCCCCCCCAAAAAATGGCCCCTGCAAGCAGCTGGATGGCATAAGGACAGAGGAAGGGACTCAGCAGGGAATTTGCTCAAGGTCATGTACCATGTTCGTCACAGTCTAAACTAGATTTTTTGAATTGTGCTGTGCTTATTCTGAACCCTAGAAATAAGAGGTGTAGCAAAAATCATATTCGTGATGATAATTCATTTGTCGAGATCTCGGACCATTTACTGAGAGCCGTGGGCTGAGCCCCCCCAGCCATACCACCTTCTTTGACAGTCTCAATCCACTTCGAGTACCTCCTGCTGAACAGGTAAAATCTTAGAACTTCTTCATATGCTGTGCAGCTCCAGCGTGGAGACCTCAGGGAAGTTTCTGGCACTGCCAGTGGGTTGCCCTCAGAGTGGAAAACGTAGGTCAAAATCTAGGCATCATCGAAGAATTCAGCATAACTGCAGAAAGCCCTAGAAGAAAATCCTTAACCAAGTATAGAACTCTCATAAAAGACTATGGGCCTGGAAAATGATTTCATAAGTTATTTGGCAAAAATGTATGAATCAGAATTGACTAATTCATAAATAACTTCAGAATCTCATCTATTATTTCTCACATCATAACTTACAATGGAGTAATTGTTTCTAATTCTGCTGAGTATTTTCTCATGCTTTTTGGTCCCCTTGGTAAATCTTATTAGTTGGGTAACTCCTAAGACATTTGTAGCTTTGCCTCTATTATGATGAGAACAAGAAAATATTAATAGCAATTTGGTTTTAGTACAATGCAGCATTAATTTCACCACTGGAGTCTCTCTCTCTTTTTTTTTTTTCTTTTAATTTCTCATCTCAGGGAAAATTGGCTGAGATTTCCTGAAGAAAGGCTTGCAGGAAAAACAACAACAACAAAAAAGAAAACACAGTGTCCTGTGATCTTATACAAATCTCAACTTACATTTTATTTACTATGTACATTACTGCAAACCAATATGAACCATAACTCCATTTAGATAATAATAATCAAATTATCCAACCTGGGATAGCATGTTTTATAGATTTTGGCCTAAATTTAATATAAAAATGCAGTGGTCCTTGTTTGGAAGAGTTTATTAAGGGTTAGCCAAGAAAAAGCTTTTTCAATAGTCTATAACTCTCTAATGGCCTTTTTCAAATAAAATGGGAAAGAATTTGAAAAGAAACCTATATCAGTGAGCTGCAATTGTAACATTACAGTACAGGTCTATAAATCTTGACATGCTCAGAAGATTGCCTAAACCAGCAATACAATCTGTCCAAACCTCATTGTCTCCACGACCAGCCAGCCTCATTTTAAGAAATGTATGTGGTCTTCAACCTAATTTTATCACCTTCATTTGTAAACTAGTCAATCAATCAAAGCATCCTGGGAGTCTAAATAGAAAAAAGGAGTGCATTTTCATGCATTCTGGGCGACACAGTCAAAAATTAATCTCCACTTGATCAGACATTTCTCGCCCTCATCTCAATAGACCATCATTAGGGGTCAGCAATGTATATTAAAAATAGAGTTACCGCAAACAGTGCCCCAGCTGGAGTGTGCAGGCTGCCTGCCCTTTCCTCAGACAGCTTCCTCCTCTGCGTGAGCCTGAATATGTTCACTAGATGCATCTGGAAGGAAGCAGGCTGGAAATAGTTAGGAAAGAAAATGCCTTCAGCCTGGGGAGACACGCATTGCTTTCCGAGTGTCTGGACTATTGATACCGTCTTCGTCTTCAAGTGAGATGGTTACAGAGAAAATATTTCCTAAATATACATTCTTAAGAATCAGGCCCAGGGAGGGGATGTTCCCGACACACTAGGGGTAAGGGTGGGACCACGTCTCAGGACAGGACAGACAAATAGGAAGAGGAAAGGGGAGAGAGTAGCCAAAACTCCAGGAAAAAAAAAAAAAAAAACTGGTTTAGAGATGTCTCATTCCTCCCCTGTCTGTCCAACCCTTCACAAATTCTGCTCTCCAAGCAGATGCTTCTATAACGTGATGCTTCCTCGGCAGCAACTCTGTCAGGTGCCTCCTTGGATCTCTGGGTGCTACAGAACGAATGTCTACATCTCTTCTTCAGTACGTATTTGTTGAAGGAAGGAAGTTAATTCATAGCAACTTCCTTTTCAGGCCCTGGATCTCCTCTCTCTCACACACATACACACCCATGTTCTATGACACACACATATGTTCCATGGAGTAGGAAATCCACCTGGCTTTACCTTCGCAATGTAACCAGAACCTGTGTACTTCTCACCACCTCCATTGCTGCCATGCTGCTTAGAGCGCCAGCATTTCTTGCCAGGTCTTCCTGAGTCTCCCTTTCCTCCGAGTTGCAGAGTTGAAACACAGAAGGCAAGAGTGACCCTTTTTTCCCTGCATTTTTTTTTTTTAAGGGCCGCACCTGCAATCTATGAAAGTTCCTAGGCTAGGGGTTGAGTTGGAGCTATAGTTACCAGCTTACATCACAGCCACAGCAAAGCAGGATCCAAGCCATGTCTGAGACCGACACCATAGTTCACAACAATGCCAGATCCTTAGCCCACTGAGCAAGGCCAGGGATCAAATCCAAATTCTCAAGGATACTAGCTGGGTTCATAACCTGCTGAGCCACAATGGGAACTCCCAAGAGTGACCCTTTTAAAACACAAGTCAAAGTAGTCTACAGTTCTGTGCAAACCCTTCAGTGGCACCATTTTACTGAGCGTAATAGCTAATGTCCTTAAAATGGGCTACCTAGCTTAAGGCTAGGAAAATGAAACTTAAGTATTTCCCTATAATCACCTCAGTTTGACAGCCTGACAAACTCCCATTCCTATGCCATTGATAACTTGGCTGAGATTATTAATAATCATACCATTTACTTAGTACTTTCCTTGTCCCAGGCATTGGGTTAAGTACTTTATCTTCTTTGTTTCATGCTACCAACCTCTTTATAAATGAGAGGCACTTAGGACTTCATGAAGGTCAGAACTTTCTGCCAGTGTAGGTGTGGCAGGTGTAAATTTCTATGTATGTATGTATTTATTTATTTATTCATTTCAGTATAGTTGATATACCATGTTGTATCAATTTCTGCTGTATAGCATAGTGACCCAGTCATATATATATATATATATATATATATATATATACACACACATATATATATATATACATACACACACACACACACAAACACACACACACTCTTTTTCTCACACTATCTTCCATCTTGTTCTACCCCTACTTACATCAACTCTAAAGGAACTGGTGAGATATATAGCAGAAAGAACATGAGCACAAGCCTTGTGTTCAAATCCATGCTCCAACAACTCAAGGCTGGAACAACCTTGGAGAAGTTATTTAATCTACTTTTTTTAAGGCATAAAAAGCCCACCACAATGTCTGGCCCAATTCTGGCACCTGTAACTGTTCTCTTCCTTTTTTCCCTGTTTGCCAACCCTGAGCAAAATTGAGAAGTGAGCTGAATTTGTGTTAAGCAAGGTTCCCTCAAATCTATCCACAAGGGTCAGTTTATCTTAAAGGAATTGAAACATCTTGCACTTTAAAAGGTAGAGAGTGGCACTTCCCATCAAAGAACGAGTCCCTCATCAGCAGGGACAGATGGCCTTTCCAAGGCCCCTCAAGTTCATGGCTATGTGGGCAACTGCCAGTGTCCTCTCTGGGTTCCACATGTGATGCTGGCTGCCTGCACATTCCTTCCACACAGCTGCCTAGAACTTCCTAAGGACTCACCCAATGACTAGTTCAGCATGGTCCTGCACCACCCATTTCACTAACACTTGAAAATTTCTATTGATTTGTAGCTCCACAGCCGCCAGGTCCATAAACCTCAGGAAAGCTTTGAAGGAAGTCTAGAAACCAGCTCCAAAGTCCTATTCATTCTCTCACTTACATCTTCGTTTACCTGACAGACATGTGTTCAACACTCACTTTGTGCCAGGTTCTGGGGATACAGGATGAGTAAGATCAAATCCTAGCCTTTGGGAAGGTGTCTGTCTAAAGGCACATTTCCTTGGGTATGGCGTGTGTAACTTTGACAGGGAGATGATTTTAAGTAGCACAGCAATATATTTTTATGTGAACTGTTATTTATTTTATTACATATTAGAAAAAAATATCTAACTAGTCCTAAACACTCATGATTGTTGGAATCTTATTGTTTAGGGCTAACAGACAGAAAACAAGTTGAATCAAATAAAGAGATTAAGAAAGTAATACATAGATTATGCATAAATATGGCAGAAATTATATGAGAAGGGCTGAGAAATACTAGTGTAAAGTAAGAGATACATAAACATCCAGAATTCAAAGTGGTACAATGATGAACCATGGCATGTACTCAGGCAAATGAGTGAGGTGGTGGGGAGGGAAGAGGGGAGTCAGCATTGTTGGGGGACAGATGGAAATGGGGAGTCCAAGTAGACCAGCTTCTCCAAGAGCCACACTTTGAATAAAGAGTACGATTTTTCCAGGTAGAAATGGGAGAAGAGGTACTTCAGCTAAATGGGTGACCAGGCTGACCCTCTAAGACAGTCAATTGTTTATTCAAGGGCAACAGCTAGTAGAGGGATTTGAACCCAGGATGGCTACACTTTTGAGAAATATGAAGTAGTGGTTAGGAGTGTGGGCTTTGGAGCTGGACAGAGCGCGAGAGGGTCAAGTCTTAGCTCCACTGCTTATTACCTGGGGAGCTTTGGACAAGTCACTCAGTTTCCTTGGGCCTGAAATGGGAATAATCATAGGTCCACCCTCCTAGAGTTTTGTTGTGAGCAATACAGGCAATAATGCATGTTCAGGGCATTGTCATCATGGTGCACATAGTAACTTCTCAATAAATGGCAAGGTCATTCTCATTAACATAGGCAGTTACTTAGCCCTCTCAGTAGCCTGTCTCCTCCAGAGTGAAGTAGTTTGTCTGGTTTAGGTGCACTGCAATGCCTGGCACAATAAAAAGAGGCAATAAACACTGGTTGATTTGTTGAATGAATGAATGAATGAATGAATGAATATCTGTTTACCCCCTCTACTAACCGGATAGTGCAAATATTCCCCTTTTCTTTTTAATGTTTGAGAATAGAATCTAAAAATAGAAAACAGATGCATTTTAAACTTTATATATTGTGATAATCTGTGCAGAAGATTTCTAAGGCTCAAATTTTCTAGAAACCTAAAAACCCTCTCTGGCAAAACTATGGGAACAGGAAAAAGATCAATGTTTGCCAGAGATTTAGGAGTGGAAGTAGATGGGGAGTGATGAATAGGCACGGTACTGTAACAGTGGATACCTGATGCTTTTGTCAAAACTCTTAGAATATACAACACAAAGAGTAAATCCTAGTGTAAACTATGAACTTCAGTTAATAATGTTTCCATATTGGTTCTTCCATTATAACAAATATACCACATTAATGGTAGATGTTAATAATTAGAGAAACTTGGAGTTCCTTTCATGATGCAGTGGAAGCAAATTCAACTAGGAACCATGAGGTTGCGGGTTCAATCCCTGGCTTCGCTCAGTAGGTTAAGGATCTGGTGTTGCCATGAGCTGCGGTGTAGGTAGCAGATGCGGCTCAGATCCTGCATTGCTGTGGCTGTGGTGTAGGCCGGCAGCTGTAGCTCCGACTAGACCCCTAGCCTGGGAACCTCCATATGCCGTAGGTGCGGCCCTAAAAAGACAAAAGATTAATAATAATAATAATTAGAGAAACTTGGAGGGGGTAATATGTGAACTCTGTACTTTCTGTACAACTTTTCCACAAACCTAAAACTATTCTAAAAAATAAATTTTTTTGTTTTGTTTTGTTTTCCCACTGTAGAGCAAGGGGGTCAGGTTATCCTTAGATGTATACATTGCAGTTACAGTTACACAACCTAGAATAGATTTACAAGGAGATCCTGCTGAATAGCATTGAGAACTATGTCTAGATACTCATGTCGCAACAGAAGAAAGGGTGGGGGAAAAAACTGTAAAATGTATTTTAAAGACAAAGAAAGAACAATGCTCTACAGACCAGGAGAGATCAACCTGGAAGATCCTGCTTTGCCTCTACAGATGCCCAGAGAGGGAATCTGGGCTCAGAAATGAAAGAGGAAGGGTTTTGATCCCGCTATGGTCTACAACTGAAACTCACCCACAAAATACAAGCAGCAAAAAAAGATGCATGCATATGCCTGAGAGGTGAGCTAAGAATGTTGTGCTTAATAGATTGGAGAAAATGTTCAAGGACAAGCCACCCTCATGCGAGGATTACATGCGCCATTATGCCAAGGTCAGTAAGACCTGGTGATGGAGCATTTCCTACAGGTATGGGTGGAAACGGACCCCTTGGAATGATCGGTTCCAAGTCTTCAGGGGCCTGAGTTAGAGTAAGGCCCTCCTCCCTGTACTAGAAGGCTCCTGTCTTTTGGATGGAGGCTCCTTGAAGACTGGGAGCGGACTGCTTTCCTATCAGTTCTGTTTGAAGCCTTCACTCAGTTGGGTTGGGTTATCATGCAAAATTGCACAGCCAGAAGTGAGCCTTCCTGCTTCTTCTGCCCTCTCAATTCAGTCTTCCTTCTCCTGTTCTGCTAGGGATGTCACTTCTTTAGACACACTGGCATCCTCTCTTCCCTTCTCTCTGCACCTACCCATTCATTGACAGAGTCACCCTCTTTCCTTTTTAATTACACTTACATGTAGTGAAATGTCTAAATCTTAATTGCAGTTTGGTCAGTTTTGACAACTGCCTATACTTACACAACCCCATACCCCACAAAGAAACTTTCAATTATCCTAGAAAGATATTGGGAGCCCCTCTCCTAATCAACTCCCCTTCTATTCCAGAAACAACCACAATTCTGCTTTCTCAGCATGTATTAGGTTTGCCTCCTCGCCAACTTTGTATACCCAATAGGAAAATTCCTTATTCCTTCTCCAAAACCCAGCCAGATAGTGCCATCAGAATGTGTTACTTCCATTTCTGGGTTCCCTCAGCAATTTGAATATTTTTCTGATGCATCTCGCTCCTCCATAAGGCAATGCACTTGTGAGGAATCATCTTACTCATTTTTTCTAATCAGTGTCTATACTATAGATGTTTCTTGAATGAATGAATGACCACCTGCCAGAAGAACATCTTCCTTTCCCTTCATTTTGGCTAAATCCCTAACTCCCACACTATTTGTGTTCTGTTTTGCTTTTGCATTTTTTTATTATGATAAAACCAACACAAGCTGACAAAGAATGGTGTAAAGTGCTTAGTGGAAGTATTATTCCCTAGATTAACCACTATCAGTAGTTCCTTGTGTATCCTTCCAGAGATGTCTACGTATTCCTTTCTTTTTTTTTTTTTAGTTTTGTTTTGTTTTGTTTTGTTTTGCTTTGTTTTGTTTTGTTTTGTTTTGTTTTGCTTCGTAGGGCCGCACCCGCAGCATATGGAGGTTCCCAGGCGATGGGTGGAATCGGAGCTTCAGCTGCCGGCCTGCACCACAGCCGCAGCAACATGGGACCAAGCTTTGTCTGTGGCCTTGGCCACAGCTCACCTCAAAGCTGGGTCCTTAACCCACGGAGCGAGGCCAGGGATCAAACCCGCATCCTCATGGGTCCTAGTCAGGTTCGTTAACCACTGAGCCACGAAGGGAACTCCTGTATTTCTTTCTTACACAAGTATTTTTACACCCTACATACTTTCTCAAACCTGACTTCTTTCTAAAAATATGTAATAACAATAATAATATTTTGGACTAAAACATGGTATCTACATTTGCCAGCTAGCCAGAGCATTTTGTATATATTAACTTATTCATTTTTCATAATATTCTTTCGAGGCCGGTACATTAACATTAGTTTTTTGATGTTTAATGATTATATTTTATTATTTTCTATTAAAGTTTATTATTTTACATATGAGGAACTGAGACACAGATGAAGTAACTTGCTCAAGGTCACACATCCCAGAAATTATTTCATATTTCTGCATATATACATCTACCTTTTTTTTTTTTTTTTTGGTCTACTTAGGGCCACACCCATGGCATATGGAGGTTCCCAGGCTAGGGGTCTAATCCGAGCTGTAGGTATTGGCCTACACCACGGCCACAGCAACTAGGAATCTGAGCAGTGTCTGTGACCTACACCACAGCTCACGGCAATGCTGGATCCTCAACCCACTGAGCGAGGTCAGGGATTGAACCTGCATCCTCATGGATGCTAGTCAGATTTGTTTCCGTAGAACCACAACGGGAACTCCTCTACCTTTTTTTTTTTTTTTTTTTTTTTGATAGCTACAAAGTATTCCATTATATGGCTGTACCTGACATTTAACCAGCCTGTTCTTACAGTCATTTAAGTATTTCCAGTTTTTAGCAATTATAAAGTAGGTGGCAATGAATTCCTTTATACCTACATGGTTTCCTTCTTGTGGGACTATATCCATTCTGTTATGAGACTAGGTCAAAGTGAGTATATTTTACATCTCAATAGTTACTGCTAAAGTCCCTAAAATCCCAGGATCACAGAGATTCTCGTCCATACACATTGCGTGGGAATGCCTGTTTCCCCACTCTCTAATTCTAATATCATTAAACTTTCAAGGTTTTACCTCTCTGATAAGTATATCATACCTTTGTTGTTTTGCTCTCTATTTTATAAAATAAGAGTGAGGTTAAGTATCTTTTCCATATGCTTGTAACCATTTAGATTTTTTCTATGTTGTTCCTATTTTTATTTCTCTGCTTTTGTCTATTGAGTTATTAACCTTATTGATTTGCAGTCTCTTTGCATGTTGTCCCCTTAGCCTTGTTTCGTCACATATGAAACAAACATTTTCCCCAGGATATCACTGTTTATAGTACCTTTTATGATACAAAGTTCTTAATCAATTGATCTTTTAAGACTTTTGAACTTGGCTCCCCCTGGAAATTCCATTGTAAAATTCTAGCCCCCTTTGACTGTCCTTCCCTCTTTAGCCAGAGAACTTCTGACACTGATACCACATAACTTTTTACAACGAGTCTATGTTGCAACTAACACCAGCAGCCAAAGGAAATTAATCATTTGGAAACAAGGCCATAGGGCTTCAGTGGATGCTTCATAAGGAGAAAACCATTGACTGAATTTGGTACTGGTTCACTGGATGTGTCCCACTGGTAGGTAAAGCCCTTTCCCTAGTAGGTGGTGTCAGGCTGGAAGTGTCCACAGTATGGGACAAGTTAAGCAAGTACATAAATGCCACTACTTCTGATCCCCAACTTCTGAGTTATAGCATGTGGATGGTTTAAGCAGGTGCAGCCATGCTAATACACTAGCAGGGAGTGATTGATTTTGCCAGTGTCAAGTCCAGGCAGCAAGCAAGATGAATAAAAACATTTCACCAGGGCACTGAGGGACCAACCAAGATCCCCGGGCTCTGAAAGGTTTTTACGGATCCAAACCCTAGAAATTTTGATGTAGAAAACCTAATCTCATGTTTCTCAGAGGAGGCAGGATGCAGGCAGGAATTTAATTATTGATAAGAGCCTACATTTTTCAACTCTCATCACAACAATCCCTGCACGGGATTACGCAGCACTCTGTGCCAACTACAGGAGAAAGGTGAAGGTCACAGAGAACTTCTCAGGGACATTTATTTGTGGATCTGATGTGTCTCCTCTGGGATCTATTTTCTTACCCATTCAGGGTGGGCCCTTCCTTCTGTTCGACTGTCCAGGATTTTTAAAACTCTCCTTCTCAGGAGACGAATGGTGTGCAAAGTGAAAAGGCAATAAAACGTTATCAATTTCCCACTTGTCAGGCCTCTATAGTAAGCCCGTTTCCTTCCTCTTTTTCTTACTTCCCTTCCACAAGGGATCATTCTAGGGAGAGAGAAGGATGAATTGCTTTATTTTTTATTTTTAGAAATGCTGTTCTAGCCTCATCAGCAAGAATTGTTAGTAAATATTAAGAAGCAGGTTTCCCATCCCTGTTATTGAAAACAGCAATGGAAGTATTACACAGCTTTTGGAAGGCAGACCGTGGAAAGAAAAGCTATGTACCCACCTCCACCCGCCAGAAACATCAACTAGGTAACCTCCTTTGAGATTCTTTAACAAAAACGCTAATGTAAAATAGAAGTACTATATCCTACTACCTTCCAAGAAGAAAAGGACATTTTAAAGTACATAAACTTGATGCTGAAATGACTCAAGTAAAATGACACTGGGTATTTTTTTTAAGTCATGAAACTAAGAATTTTTGTGAATAATGCTGCTTATGCATAAAAGGGGAACATATAAGTTTGTTTATAAAAATATCCAGTTTTGCAAAAATAACCTTTTAAACTTTTTAAACCTTTTATGTCCATTCAAGAAAACGAAACCTTTGACCCATAAACACCAAAGCCAATGTGACAAATATCCCTAATGGACAGTATTAAGCTGAAAAATAAAAACATATTCTATCATATTAACTAAAAAAAGTAATCATATAATTAATAGGTGAAAAACAGAGAGAAAGATTGCTGAAGATTAAGATGAAGCCCTGCAGAAGCGAATGTTCTAACTAGAAATTGGTTTAATTAATAGCACATTTTACATAATGATCACAGTGTAATTGCGCTGACTAGCAGAGTGTCATTAAATATATCCACGCTCCTTTACAACACCCTAAGGCGAAAAATAATGAGTTACATTGAAAATCACTGTGCAACAGGTTCATAAATAACATTTAAGCCTATACAAGGCGAATACTTATAAATAATAAATATTTGCCTTTTGTAATTGAAGAAAAAATGACAGCCTTCTTTTTCTACTACCTTGTAGATTGCCATGTTATAATGCTGAAAAGATTTTTTCCCCTTGCTTTCTCTAGAAGGTGTTGAATAATTTATTCAAATGCTAATATTCCACGTAGTCTGACTTTGAGGAACAAATATTCCTACATAAAGAATAAATGCCAAGATGCTTATTACCTCCCTTGCTTTACGTTACACCATGAATCCCCCCAAAACTACCACAGTCCATTACACCTGTCAAAGGAAGTTAGTGGCCAGATTTTCTGGCAAAGAAGCGCATTTTTCTTTATGTAAAAATTACCCCTTCTCCCCAAATGTTCATCGTGCTCAGGGTTGTTCCAGAGTAGCAGCTGCTCTGTAACTTCAGAAAAGAAGTCAAAGATGCCTGATGGCTTCTTATACTCTCACTCTTCTCCTGAGAATCAATGACATCTGAAAACCATGGCTGCCCTTCCTTATCTGTGCAGCTGACCCTGGCACGGGCTCAAATCTGCAAAAGGTCCGTGTTCATGAGCCTCATTTTCTTCATCTCCTCGGTTCCAAAACGAAGTCATGTTCCTCCGATGCCTGGGAGAAAGCAGAAAGCCAGGCAGCCTCAGGGAGGGCCTGGAAGCACCCTGGAACCGGACTTCCGGCCAGCGACTTCTCACCAAGGATGGCAGGAAAGAGGGTGTCTCCAGGCTATACAGAGAATGATTTGGTGGGCAAAGATCCTACCAAGAAGGTGGACAGAGGCATCCTTTGCTCTCTAGCAAAGGACACAAGAGGAAAAAGCCTCCATCTCCCACTGTTCGGTTTCCCAGTGAGTGTGAAGCAGGTCAGATATCCTATATCCTGAAAACTCAAGAGCTCCCAGTGTGGGGGGGCCATCAAGGAGGTTACTCTCCAATGACTCTTTTCAGCATAGGATGGCAGCTCGGTCTTCTGTGGGAGGAGGTAGTATTACTTAGTGATGAAGAAAGGGCTTTGACATGGGCCAGAAGTACTCAGTTCAGCTGCTGGGTTCATTACTTCTTAGCTGTGTGACATTGGGTAAGTCACTTAACCTCTCTGAGCCTCAATTCCCAAATCTGAAAAGCAGAATGAGAATAGTCTCTGCCCCCTAAGATGGTTGTAAGGGATAAGATGAAAAAAATTTA
Source organism: Sus scrofa (assembly GCF_054392235.1). Lineage (NCBI taxonomy): Eukaryota > Metazoa > Chordata > Mammalia > Artiodactyla > Suidae > Sus > Sus scrofa. The sequence continues at coordinate 153,946,698 of NC_139388.1, forward strand.
AAGTTTGTAAACACTTAGCCTAGTGCCTCCCAGTTAGTAACGCTGACTAAGTGGTAGTTATTATTTATTTCAAGATCATAAAGCTTTTTCTCAGAGTTCCTGTTGTGGTTCAGTAGGTTAAGAATCCGACTAACATCCATGAGGATGTGGGTTGAGATCCCTGGCCTCACTCAGTGTGTTAGGATCCAGCATTGCTTATCCATCTCCTGCTCACTTTCATCTAAGGGTCCAATTTATTTGGAAGGATGAAGGATTGGGGTTCCTCTATTCAACCCCACCCACTTGCAGATCCAGAGCAGCCAGAGGGGACCCTTTCGTGAAACAAATCATATTGCTCCCTTGATTACAGCTGGCTGTGAGGTCTCATGGGCCTTAGGGAACCAAAGGGCCAGAATCCTTATCCTGCATGGTTTGGGCCCAGCCTCTTCAGCCTCATGGCCATTCAAGCCCTCATGCTCATTCAAGGCTTCATGCTCTGTGCTCCAGGGATCCTCATTCTGTTCCCTCTGGCCCCAGGGCCTTTGCAGATGCCTTGGTTAGGAACTCTCTTCTTACCCACTTTTTCAAATTAGCTTTTCAGACCTCAGCTTATACAGGGCTTCCTCAGGTAAATCTTAGTTAACTCCCCAAACTAGTTCAGATATCCACCTCTTCCAGCTCCCGCCACAGTCCTTTCACAGGTTTTGTCATCAGCGGGGGTAGTATATATGTAGAATTACCTAACAAATGACTATTGCCATTAGTAAACTACACATTCTATGAAGGCAGGGACCATGGCTGCTTGAGGCTCCTAATGGGCTTTGCAGGGCACCTGGCAGATGGCCCTCAGCAAATATTTGGAGTGAAGGAAGGAAGGGCAGGATGAACAAATACCCATTTCTACGGGAGAGTGATTCACATATTTGATGATAAATATTTAGGCCTCTCTCCTTCGTTGATTTAATTGCCACAAGATCAGGGATCTTGGCCCCTCACCTGGTCTTCATCACGTTGAGCTTTAGACCCTCCGCAGCCCTGTGCTCACACGTGAGGGAGCCGAGGATAGTGAAGGGATTGCTTCCTGTGATCAAAGACACCATCCTTCTCCTAGTGCACCCAGAGGTCGTGTTAGCCTTAAATATGTGTGTCACATACACACACACCACACACACACCACACACAGACACTGCTATTTTGTTTAAAAATAATTTCAGGAGTTCCCATCGTGGCACAGTGGTTAACGAATCCGACTAGGAACCATGAGGTTGCGGGTTCGGTCCCTGCCCCTGCTCAGTGGGTTAAGGATATAGCGTTTTCGTGAGCTGTGGTGTAGGTCGCAGATGCAGCTCGGATCCCATGTTGCTATGGTTCTGGCATAGGCTGGCAGCTTCAGATCCGATTCGACCCCTAGCCTGGGAACCTCCATATGCCGTGGGAGTGGCCCAAGAAATGGCAAAAAGACAAAAATTTTAAAAATAAATAAAAATAATTTCAGATTCACCAAAGAAAATTTGGAAAATACAGAATAGAAAGGTGTAAAGAAAATTCCTAGTCACAACTGGCAAAGTAAAACATAACAATTTGTAACAATTCCTTTTTTTTTCTGTGAATACATTTTTGTAGTTTGAGGAAGGATTATGTAGTGGCATTCTAATCACACACACACACACATCCTGCTTTATTACCAATATTAAATTGTTAAAAGAATTCTATATTACGATATAATCTTGATAAACATCATTTTAAATGGGTGCTGTATGAGTTAGAAATGATTTCTGCTGCTATTGAGACTTAAAAGAATAGATTATTTTTCTCACATAACAAGTCTAAAGGTAAGCAGTAACTGATATTGCTTCAAACAGCTTTTCCTCATGGTTGCATTATAATTGCTGTAGCTCCTACCATCACATTTATGTGCAAGGTAGGAAGACAAGGGAAAGGATGTGCCCCTTCCATCCTTCCCTTGTACCAGCAAAAGCCTAAGCCTTCCCAGGATACTCAGCACACTTCCACAAATGAGTCCTTGGCCAGACTCTGTATATGACCAATACTAGGTCCAAAAACATCTGGAAAAGTGAAGATTTAGTTTTTCCAGCCAGTAGGGTTGAGGCAGGCAAGAGAATTGGGCACCTTTCCCACATCTTACCAGGTTAATTGCATTCCATTTGATTCTCAGCTCTTTAAATAAATATCAAGGCACTTTCATAAGGACACTTTCCTCCTTTTGCTTCCTGGCTTACGGAGATCAACCAGATAAACAAGCAGTAGTTCCAATCAGAAAGCTCACAGAGATATTTTCAATTCTCACCATGTTTACCATGGTGCTATTGCCTTTTGTGGGCAGAAGCCAAGGCCGATGAGCATCCTCCGATGCGCAGGAACGCTGCTCAATGAAGACCTGCCCAAATGCCAATGGTGTGCTTATCGACCCCCTTTCAGGGCAGTTATGGAAATTAATTCATCAGAAACAGTGAAGGAGGGAGAGAAGGAAGGGAGGGAGGGAGGGAAAGAGGGAAGAAAGGAGGGAGGAAGAAAATGGAGGAGGGAGGGACAAAAAGGACCATTGTGTCATTAAACACTACAAAGGACAGGACACAAATAATACCTCTCAATGATGGGGTGCAACGCCATGGGCACATACTACTTTCTTCTTCCTAAGCCACAATTTGTATCATGTCAGTATATGCAGATAAGATTATTTCAACTGCCCTCCTAGAGAAGTATTTAAGAAAAAGAATGAGAGGAGATCTTGACTCTTTCTGGCTTTCAAAGGGCTCCTCCTGGAGCTTTGGGACCTGATATTGTTTGCAATCTGCTCTTCCCTGGAGGAGGTTAGAGGAAATAGAAAGGCCCAAGACAGGTACTGCTCGGTGTTTAATGATGATAGGCAGAGGTGGGAAAGCACAGATCAGCTTTTTCCTCTCGGCAGAGCCTGGGCTATTAAGGGAAGGGAATTTAGTGTTTGATTTGCCCATTCTCCATTCCTCATCGAGGCTTCGGTCCCAAATTGCTAAACCTCCATTCAACAGTTAAATTAAACATAACTAACTTTGTTGATATTATTTCACAGCCGAATAACTTGATATTCATACTCTTTGTGTGTTCAATAAGTACCGAGCTCAGACACATTTTTAAGTCTCAGCTGGTGATGAATTCTGCTGAGCTAAACTTGTGTTTCACAGGATTCTGCTCAGCTGAGACGAGGCACGCTACTGCACTGTAAAAATAAGCTTCGAGCCATAATTTTGATGGGCCCCTCACAGCAAGAAAGCATCCCTCCCCTCCTCCTCCTTCTTCCTAGTAGCAACTCCCATTTGCCACTTGCACATCCTAACCTAAAGGAATCCTATGCAGACCACAGTCCTTCACACCGAGGCCTCCGAGGTATGAAGAGCACTAAGCCTGGACTCCAGGCGCCTCCGTATTTGCCCCCTCTCTGCTTCTTCATGGACTGGTGACTGCGAGCAGGTCATTTAATCTCTGATACTCAGCTTCTACATTTGCCAGATATGGAGATAAAAGCCCTGCCTTTCTACCTCACTCAAATTTGCTGCAAGCAATCCACTTGAGTATTGGAAACATGCTGCTGTCAGGTGCTAGTCACTATTATTTACTTTTTCACCTATAATTGGAGTCCCATCCTCCAAACATGATGGGACGTGCCTACTAAATATTTAAATTGAATAATACATATCTGTCTTTATTTATTCATCAAACACGCAGTGAGCACCTTCTATGTATACTAAGCCCTGTGCCAAATACTATGGCCATAAAAAATGAAATCGTATTCTAGTTTGAGAGATAAATTAATAATAATAATAATAATGACATAGTGAGATCCATACTGTCCAATGCAGACGTATGCAAGGTTTTTAAGCATCCGATATTTTGTCCAGTGAGCAGCAGTCGGATGAGAGAAAGAAGGGGAGCATCACAAATGCTGATGAGACTCACACACCAATCACTCCCCCCAGGACCTAATACACATTCTTTCATTGAGTTGTCACAATAGCCCTGTGAAGTAGGTACTAGTATACTGATTTTATAAGGTAACAAGGTCAAGGTCTAAGTGACTCCCATAAGGTCCCAAAGCTGGTAAGGGAGGAGCCTGGATTCCCAAGCCCATCCCCTCCATCAGGAGGCTGGGCCCACTGCATGCTCATCTCACAGGCGAAGGAAAGGCATGTTGGTCTTTCTATGTAATAGTGGTTTAAAAATTATCTGAATATATCATAGGTGACAGTCATTACGAGTTACCAGAAACCATGCCAATTATATTTTCGAAAAATAGGAGGTGGAGGTGACTGTAGGCAGATGGGGATATCTGACGCAACCCCAAAGCAGGACGTGCAGCTGGGCCTCCCAAGGGATGGAACTGCATAGTGGGAGCTCCACAAACCAGGCAGAACCTTCCCCTCCTCTGTCTCTCAGGCTTTGCTCCGTTGTCTCATTCTCACTGTTCCACTCGTTGCTCTCCCTCCCCAGACCATGCTTTTCTTCCCCAGGAACAAGGCGGGAGATGGACACCCACCCCTTCGTTACCTCCAGTTCAAGCAACTAGCACCTGGACACTGACTAGCACCTCTAAATCCCAATTCCAAATGCTGGGAAGAGGGAATCCAAACAGCCCCGCTTGGGTTAAGTGCATCTCAAGTGTGGGCTCTATGTAGTGACTTCCTTCCAAAGAGAAGAGTATGGGGGGGGGGGGAGTAAAGAAATCTGACAGGTGCTACCTCCACCCAGGTCAACAACAAGAGAGATAAGCCCTGTTGATGGCACATATCCTTGATGTGATGCGATGAAAATGGCACTTCACTTCTGTGGTCTTCCTCTCCAAAACCCATAATGAGCTCAGCCTATGCCTGAGAAAAACATCAGACAAATCTCAATTATCTAACCAGTACTCCTCAAAAACTGTGGAGTTCATCAAAATCAGGAAAACCTGAGAAACTGTCACAGTCAAGAAAAAAGTGAGGAAAGATGACCATGATAGGTAATGTGGGATCCTGGGACAGAAAAAGTATGGAAATCCACATAAAGTATGAATTTGAGTTCATAATAATGTATCTATATTGGTTCATTAATTGTAACAAATGTACATAACAACGGAAGATGTTAATAAGAGAGGGAATTGAGTACGTGGGAACGCTGTGCTATCTTGGCAGGTTTTCTGTAAACTCTTCTAAAATAAAAAATTTATGAAAACACAGAATTGCATGCTTACTCTGTGCCAATCACCGTGGTAGATGCTTTAGACACTGCAAAGACTAAAACAGAAAGTTCTTTTCAAATTATCCTGTCCCCTTATCTACCTACCATGATACATAACCGCAAGCCTTTCGAGAGATGAGGAGACGTCAAGATGCAGGGTGGTCATGACACACAGTAGGCAGCCAATAAATTTTTGCTGATGTGAACTAAGATTTATCATCCACAGAAGAGGCCCCGCTTTAACACTCAGAGATGCCACCTTGCCTTGTCCCAGTGTGGGTCCACAGGAGCGCTGGCCTTGGACATGGATGGTTCCAGTTTGCTCACTCGCCTCTTCTTAGTGAGAAAGCCCCTCCCCGGGCTGCCACCGCTCAGTAGGAGATCATCAAGGGGGCCTGCACCAGCCACTGAAGGATTTCCATTCCAATAATCCTTTAGTCCTGGTCTGGAAGCTCTGAATGGGACCCAGACATCACCAGTGTTTTATGCCCTTTAGGGGACCTATCCTTGCTTCTCTCAGGGCACTCTTATAAAACCTTGCAAAGGACAAGAGCCTCTTGTCATGATTAACCTTTGGAATGGGGGCTAAAAATAATTTTGCATTCACTTTAATAGTGCAGGTTTTAAGAGGAAAGACAGATGCTTTTTTAAGCATTTGTTTTTCCAAAGCAGTGGAGAGGGGCTGGAGACCCAGGAGTTTCTGCCCATGGAGCCGAGATTTGGACGTGTTAACCCTTTTCCACATCTTTTGCTCTTCCTTCTACTGCATTCAAAGTCATTTTAATCTTATGAAATGAGTATTAGCTGATGAATTAATTCCCCCAGAGAAAATGCCATTAATTCATCAGGCTTCTTCATTCCATTTTTTAAAAACTGCCCTCTAACATCTTTTGTTTTAACAAATGACCAAGTTCTATGCTGTGGTTTGCAGAGTCTTAATGAACTTGGAAAGGTAAAATCCTTCCCATGGTTTATTTTCAGCCTCATCACATAGAAAACCATGCTGCGGCTCAGAGTCATGCCAGAGATTTCTCATGAAAAGGGACAAAGCTAAGTGTTATTGACATTGGATTGTTTTGTTTTGTTTTTTTGCTGTTTGTCTTCTTAGTGCCCCACCTGCGGCATATGGAAGTTCCCAGGCTAGGGGTCAAATTGGAGCTATAGCTGCTGGCTTACACCCCAGCCACAGCAACACAGGATCTGAGCCGCATCTGTGACGTACACCATAGCTCACGGCAACACCAGATCCTCAACCCACTGATCGAGGCCAGGGATCGAACGCACGTCCTCATGGTTATCAGTCAGATTCGTTTCCACTGAGCCACAATGGGAACTCCTGATATCGGATGTTAACATCCACTGCACCACTGGGTGAGCTTCTGCACCCCGAAACCTGAAGCGACCCTCTCCTCGCTTGTACACCTGCAGGATAGGATGTTAAGCAGCCCCTCTCCACCAACGCCCCAGTCGTGCCATTTGGAACCTTGAGGCTGAACAACGGCCTGCTCAGTCCATTGGGATAGTTCCCATTCCCGAGGCCCTAGTTTTCAGTCTTTTTATATAAGCACCCATGACAATGTCTCTCTGACTATGAGCTTCTATCAGAGAACCCAGCACAACGCCCATATGGAATGTACACAAGCACACTTACAAACAGCTGCAAAGATACAGAGGCCCTTCATATACCTTTTGAGCCAAAGTCACTGCTACAAACATGGACGGTGCTTGATGCTTAGGCAGAGAGCAGGGATTAAACAAGAAGATCTCCCCCGTAGGCTCACTCTGACTGGGCAATGATCTAATTTCCAGTCTCACGTCTCTATTTCAGACCACATATGGCAGTAATATTGGCTCTTCCCCACCTCAGCCTAACCATGACTAAACAGGTTGATGAATGTCATGCATCTTATCATCATACATGCATATTTTTAAATATAATTCACGTTTGATCTGCACCCTTGTGCAGTGGCGAATGAAAACAGTTAAGATTTCTTCCACTGTCTGCCTTTAAATGTATGAAACAGCCCTGCTGTCAATAGATTATATTCTTGTACAATGATAATAGCCCCCAAAACTAAGAGGCCTTGTCAGGAATTGCAGTTGTCACAGTTTGATGGGAATGATTTTACTTGGGGTTCGTCTGCCGCACAATCATCTCATAATCTGGATATACATCACAGCATGACATGTAAATTTCCTGCTACTCTGCTTTCATTTCCAGAGGCAGCAATCAAATGAAAACCACTCAACCTCACCCAAATGTATAAATAATTTTCATTCAAACATATTAACAGTCAAAATATGAGAATTTATCACAGAGTGCTAGGCCTTTTAAGAAGCAATAAAGACTTTACTTTTTAAGCATATTTCTCCTTAGAAAAGTAATACGAAGAGTAACTCGCAATTTAAAAATCGCATTGGAAAGTCCACATAGAAACCACCTAATCTGCAAACTTAAGGGATGGAGATGCTTTGCCATAGATTTGATGCTTGGGGGCAAAAGGGATGAGGGAAATATTGTGTAAGAGACTTGCATGCGGATTAATCATTGCCGACATGAAAATACCCACATCTAAAAAGGCTGATTTATCTCATCTTTACTAACTATACCTTTCATGCTGCACAGTCTATTGGTGATTACCTTCTCTAAAATATAAACACCTGATCCAACAGCGATTTGGATAATACTATAATAACAAATGATATTTTTTTCTGATAAACATCAGATTTTAATTGAACACAATCTTCTTGAGGAAAAACAGCCGCGGACATGGCTGACTCCCCCACCCCCAACCCCACTGCAGGCTGGGTTCCAGCCACACCAGCTATCAATCACCAAGGAAGAGGGGGAACAGATTCAGAACTTAACAAGAAAAATATGTGTCATCAGTGCACCGAAATGAAGTCAAATGAGAACAGGTGCTGGGTCACCCCTTGGCCTGGTTCAAGGTGAGTGTGGGAATGGCCATGGGAGCTGCACTTGAGGGACAGGACATGCAAGGTGCTCACCCTGGAACCTGGGGACTCCCCCTGATTGCTTGTCAAGCTCCCCTGTGAAGATGCTTCAAGGCAAAGCCTCCAGATTTGGACTTCGTGCCCAGACAGATGGAGGTGCTAAAAGATATCACTTGACCAATAAGGCACCTTGTTGACAAGAGTTTATGAGATATAGAACGAAGCCCCCAAAAGAATATCATACTCTGACACATATAATTCAATAATCAGTCCACCCATATTTCCAAAAAGTACCTTCCATAGTTTAAAGAGAGGTCCATCAGGACTTGGTCTCTGGGTAAGAGGCTACGTTAGAAGTTTCCACCACGTCCTCAAGGGCCATTGAGAAGTGAGGGTGGTTGGGAAGTGTGAGGTGGGAAGGTGGCTTTTGGGGGGACAATCTACTTTTGCCGTTAGTGCTAGCACCTAAAAATTTTGCAGCCTCACTTTAAATTTTTATACCCTTTCCTTCTCCCCCCGCTTCCCCCCACCATGTGCAAAAACTGCTAAGACGACAGTTTTTTCCATTTCCCCAGTAAGTGTGTCTGCAGAAGTAGAAGTACCATAACCCGGGGTACAGCAAGCTCAGCCATTTGAAATAAAACTTTGCAGTACTAATGTTTTTGTAACTGCTTTCATATTGTAATGATATTTTTCCAAGCACTGGTTTTATTTGATCTTAAATACCTTTTTGGGAAAGTCCAGTGAGCTGACTCTAATAAAATCATGCTATTGAAAAAAGGTTTAAGTAGAATGTTCAGAATAAATTACAAAACTGCATGCAAGAATACCAGCTAGTGCTGCAATAAAAAGCTGAAAATGAGTATTCTTGCAATATATTTTAAAGAAGTAGTATACTTTTTTGTCCATTTTTTTTCATTGAATGTTTCATAACAGAATGTCTCCATGTCGTGAGAGGAGGGGAATGCATACCAAATGAACAAACTGCGGGAAAAATTGCATTTAGGAAAAAAAAAAACCTTGACTTTTGGGGGGGGAGTATAGAATATATTTCATTTCATTTTCAATAACTGTTGGAAGATAATAGGAAATGTAATTTCTTTCCATTTGCTGTGCCAAAATACTTAAATTACATCATACTTATCCTGTCATATTTTTCCCCCAACATATTCAGGACCCGTTAATGGATTTTGTATCCCTTATGTCTGCACTAAAGAATGGATCTGCTTTAAGACGGAGATGTCCAGCCATCGGGATCTCAAGGAAACTGTAGGATGGCCTGAGTGGGAGGCACAGGCAATTGTATATCTGACTTTTTTCTAGTGAACCAGAAGGAAGCCGCTCATGAGCGATGGAGGTGACAGTATCCTCTTAATTACTCCTGAAATCCTAGGTCCAAAACAATCATGAGCCCCTTCCCCAGCCCTTCCACCCCACAGGATGGTCCCACAAAAACAAGACACTAAAAGAGCAATGGATGATAAATTTCCCCTGTGGCACCATGATACCCACCATTTGAGGTCTACTGTGTTCTGGGCATTGAGTCAAACACTGGGCTTCGGGTTCTATGAAGAACAATATTTATGTAAATCAAATTAGCTTGTAAATCCAAGTTCACTTCTCTCACCTCCAAGTAAAACAAAAGCAACCATTCCCACCCTAGCAAGAGAAACTGGGACAGACAAGGTGGCGTGATTGACAAAATGATGAACAAAATGCAGAATATCATGGACACTGGTGGTAAATGACCCAGCATTCCTTCTCCTACTCACTGTCCTTCCTAACAGAACCTGATTTTGTTCGGGGATCCATCTCTCTACACACAGCCAGGACCCTAAGGAGAATCTGACCCGTCTGCTTCTCAGATGCAAGTTGACTGGTCATGGGCCACCATGTTCCCATCATGGAGTCTGAAAAGGGGCACAGGACTCTGACCAGTGAGGTGGGAGAGGAAGTCAGCAGAGGCTCCTTTAGAGGAGAGTTGTGTTGCCAACCAAAGAATTGGAATCTGTTTTTCCCTCTGGAGGATTTTGTTGTCTTCTGAAAAGGTAGCAGCCACCTGTGAGGATACCCTGCCACCCTACCTAAGATGAACTAATACCAGTGATGACAGAAACAAGGCTGTATTCATGTCATAGGGCTGCTGGAACAAAGTACCACAAACTGCGTGTCTTAAAACAAGAAAATGTATTCACAGTTCTGGAGGATAGAAGTCCAAAATCAAGGTGTCAGCAGGGCCAGGTTCTCTCTGATGGCTCCAGAGGAGAATACCTCCTTGCCTCATCTGGTGTCAGCCAGCAATCCTTAAAATTCCTTGATTTGTAGATGCATCACTCCAGTCACATGGCTGGCTTCTCCCTATGGGTTTTGTTTTGTTTTGTTTTGACAGCTGCACCCATGACATATGGAAGTTCCCTGGCTAGGGGTCAAATTGGAATTGCAGCTGCAGGCCTATGCCGCAGCCATGCCAGATCCTTAATCCACTGAGCAAGGCCAGAGAGCAAACCTGCATCCTCATGGAGACAACACTAGGTCCTTAACAGTCTAAGCCACAATGGGAACCTCCTCCCTATGTTTCTTCAAAGTGCCCTCCCTCTCTGTGCCCATCTGTCTCTGTGCCCAAATATCCTCTTTTTATAAAAACAGTCATATTGAATTACAGTCCTTTTAATGACCTCATTTTAACTTGATCACGTCTGCAATTACCCTATTTACAAATAAGGTCACATTCTGAGGTACTGGGGTTAAGACTTCAACATATCTTTTTTGGGGAGGAACACGATTCAACACATGCATTGCCTACATTTGGGCAAATACTAAGGTGCAATAATAGATCTTGATGACAGCATTGAACCTCTGAATCAACCCACCCTGGAACCTGCCCTGCCTCGGGACTTGCCAATATGTGAGGTACACATGTGACTCCTTCCTGCACCGAAGGAAGCCTCAGGTAGCTGAACCCACCTTCACTGCTGCAACAGATATTAGATAAAAACAGACATGATTCCCCCAATTAGTAGCGATGCATCCTTGGGAAAAATCACTCACACTCTGAGAATATTTTCTGTATCTCTAAATTGAGTCAGATAGTACCCCAGAGTTGCCACAGAGATGGATGAGATTGATGTAAATCTATCCTGAAAAGGCACTCAGTAGATTGCTCATATGCTTTTTTTTTTTTTACAAGCCATCCATGTGACTCTGAAATAATAAAACAAGACCATATAATCTAGTTTTTAAAGGACTAATGAGAACCAATAGTTCTTTTTAAAATTTTATTGGAATATAGTTGACTTACAATGTTGTGTTATTTTCAGGTATACAGTAAAATGAACCAGTTATACCTATAGATATATCCATTCTTTCCAGGTTCTTTTCCCATATAGCTTATTAGAGAATATTGAGTAGATTTCTACGTGCTATACAGAGAACCTCCATTCTGTCCTCCACAGAGGTTTCACCAATTTACATTCCACCAACAGTGTAGGAGGGCTCCTTTTTCTCCACACCTTCTCAGCATTTATTGATTGTAGACTGTTGGTGATGGCCTTTCTGACTGGTGCGAGGTGATACCTCATTGTAGCTTTGATTTGCAGGTCTTTGTTAGTTGTTTTAAACGCAGTAGTGTGCATATGTTAATCCCGTTCTCCTAATTTATCCCTCCCCACCATGATGTCCCCTTTGGTGACCATAAGTTTGATTTTGGAATCTGTGAGTTTGTTTCTGATTTATAAATTTACTTATAAATTTATAACATTTAGATTCCACATGTAAGGGACATCATACCATATTCGTCTTTCTCTGTCTGACTGACCTCATTTAGTATGAAAATCTCTAGGTCCAACCATGTTGCTGCACATGGTATTATTTTGTTCATTATTATGGCTAATATTCCACTGTATAGATGTACCATATCTTCTTTATCCATTCATTCCTCTGTTGATGGACATTTAAGGTTGCTTCTCTGACTTGTAATAGCCATTGTAAATAGTGCTGCCATGAATAGTGGGGTGCATGTACCTTTTCAAAGTATGGTTTTCTCCAGATAGATGCCCAGGAGTGGGACTGCTGGATTGTATGGAAGCTCTATATTTAGCTTTTTTTTTTTTTTCCATTTTTGGCTGCCCCGTGACATATGGAGTTCGCAGGCCAGGGCCAATGATCAGATTCAAGCCTCAGTTGTGACCTCAGCCAAAGCTGCAGGATCCTTACGCCACTGTGCCAGGCCGGGGATCGAACCTGTGTCCCAGTGTTTCCAAGATGCCACTGACCCCCACAGCAGAAACTCCTATGTTTAGTTTTTTAAGGAAACTCCATAGTCCTCCATAGTGGTTTTACCAATTTACATTCCCAGCAACAGTGTAGGAGGGTTCCTTTTCCTCCACACCCACTCCAGCATTTATTGTTTGTAGACTTTTGATGACGGCCATTCTGACTGGTGTGAGATGATACCTCACTGCAGCTTTGATTTGCATTTCTCTGATAATTAGTGATGTCGAGCATATTTTCATGTACTTTTGGGCCATCTATCTGTCTTCTTTGGAGAAATGTCTATTGACGGTTGTTGGATTTCATAATAAATCATTTTGCCCGTATTATTCACTTAGGCATTTTGCACCTGTCTAGCCTCCTCAAGGCCTTTGTGACAGCCACCATCTCTAAGAGGCAATGACCTTAAAGATTAAAAGCATGGGCTCCTAAGTCAGATAACATGGACTCAAATCTTAGTTCTGCCACTTTCTACATGTGACCTTGGGCAAATGATTTAACCTCTGGGTACTTGATTCCTTCATCTCTACAAAAGGGGAATGACGATGATGATAATTTCTCACAGTATTCTTTCCCCCCCCCCCCACTGTACAGCATGGGAATCAAGTTACTCTTACATGTATACATTTCTTTTCCCACCCTTTGTTCTGTTGCAATATGAGCATCTAGACATAGTTCTCAATGCTACTCAGCAGGATATCCTTGTCAATCTCACAGTATTCTTAAGAGGAATAAGGTTAAAGGGCACAAGGTGATTAGCCAAGGTCTGACATATGGTAGGCAAGTTAAACATACACTCTTTCTTCCTTTCAATCCCATTACTGTCTGCAAGCATCGTGGTCTGCTACACCAGTGGTTTTCAAATGTCAGTGTTGGTGTAAGAAACACCTGTGATGCTGGTTATAAATAGACTTCAAGCACTGTCCCTCCCCAACCCAGAGATTCAGATCCAGTAGTTCTGAGATGTACATTTAACAAGCACTCCAGGTGAAACTGCTGCAGACGGCGCCTCATCACAAATTGAGAGACTATCTACTTTTTCTGGCTGGAAGTGAGGAGGCTTAGAAGGAGCTACTCATCGTGGAGACAGGTACTTCTCTTACCCTCCCTACTAGTCTGAAAGTTTCTGGGAAGCAGAGGCATCATTATTTCTCTGACCCTCCCCCCCACCACATGCCAAGCACAGGACTCACAAGTGTTTACTAAATCAACTCAAAGTAACTTCAGATGGTACAGAAACAGAAGTGGTCGGGAAGAGATAAGAAGATGGAGATCCAGGCAGAAGCAACTAAGTGATTCCAAGAGATTCCGTTGGGACAGCTGTCCTGAGCCAGCCCCAGAATCAGTCTTTGCTTCTACGATCCCCACAAACAGTATGATCCTGGAGAGCAGTCACTAGGAAGCTCTGGGTTTCTAGCCTGGCTTCATTTTTCAGATTTCCATCAGCCTGGGACACAGCCCTCTGAGCCCCAAAGTAACCTTTAGACCATGGACAGGAGGACAAAGGAGCAAACATGCCAAATACTAGAAGCTGAATTTGCACTTATTGTCATTGTTGTTTTACTCAACCAACTAAGCTTAAATCTCTTAGGGGCTTCAACAAAAACATTTACAAGGCTGTTTTGTTAATTAATTAATGTTAATACAGACAGCATTATGTATTTATTGAATCACTGTATGGGCCAGGTGATTTTTATGAATTACATCTTTAATCCTCAAGAATTCATTCAACTAATATTTGTTGAGCATCTACTGTGTGTCAAGTTATCAAACAAAAGCAAATATGATATATTTATCAATATATATAAAATTGTATCTATCCCATGCATGACTATAGAGAGAAATTTCCTAGAGACTGGGAGGCTGATAAGTATAAAGCATTGGTACGGTATCTGACACAGAGCAAGCACTTATTAACGTAGCCATCATTATTGTTTTTGTTAATTATTACAGAGGATACAAACTGTTGCTAACAGTGGTTCTTCCTGGATGGCTTCTTTCTGGAAGTGTTCTGGGTGAATGCTTCTTCCTTTTGCTAATTCGCATTTACTAAAAGTTCTACACTCAGTATGCAATACTATTGTAATCAAAAATAAACGTTATTTACTTTAAGCTTAGAAAGATAGTTCCTTTTTGAATCCACAAATGAAAGCCACACTGTCTTTGACAGCACCATCTAGTGGCTCTGACAATGTGTGAGGGAAGATCTTTTTTTTCCCCACTCACTTCTTCGGGACACCTTCTCTGAGATGCTACTTTGGATCAGCGGCTACAAAAGGAGTGGTTGTGATACGTTCCAACTTTCACACAGTGTCCTGCATAATGTTTGACCAATGACTGGCAGGCTCCTTTTCTGTGCCCTTGTCAGTCTTTAGAATTCACTCTATTATTTCATGATGGCATGATTTATTTCTTCTGGGGCTTTGATTTGGATGCTTTTTCTCCCCAAAATACAACTTAGGAATCCTGTGAGTCCTCTATTACACACACACACACACACACACACACACACACACACACACACACAAAATGTAAATCTATTTTAGAAATGTCCTTATAGCTATAGATATAAAAATTACTAGGCAAAGATACATTTAATAATACAAAAAGCATTTACTGAGGACCTATTAAGTACCAGGCATAATGTAAGATGCTGCAGTGAAAAGCTGAATAAAACCTCCTTCTTGTCCTCAAAGAGTTGTTACGGGAGATTGCAGTTTAATGCAACACACTGCAACAGAGCCAAGTCACCTGTGCTTTTACTCATTCATTGATTCAAGTTTTTATTGAACACATCCTATCTAACAAGCACTGTCCTAGGCACTGGGGATATAGAAATGATTGAAATAGATAAACCCTCTGCCTTCTCGAGCTTATAATCTAGTGGCGTAGAGATAAACAAATGAATATAAGTTATAGGATGATAATAATTGCTACAAAGAAATAAGAAGGTGGGTTAAAGGGAATGACATAGGATGGCTAACAGGCAATGAACGTTCCTCTGGTCAGGGGATATTTGAGCAGATACCAGGAGGTGCTGAGCGAGCAAGTCATACAGATATTGGGAGAAACAGGGTTCTATGCAAAGCTTCTGAGATGGGAATGTGCTCCATGTGTTGACAGAACAGCAAGAAGGTCAGATAGCTGAGCAGAGTGAACTAGGGAGAGAGGAGTAGGGGATGAATTTGGGCCAGATTCTGTAGGACCCAGTTGGCAAGGATAAAGACCTTCAATTTGATTCAAGGATTAATGGGAAACCATTGGCACATTTTGGATAGAAGAGGGTCATGCTCTGGTTTACATTTTAAAATATCATTTAGTTGCTGAGTAGATATTAGATCATAGAAGGACAAGAGTAGAAACAAGGAAACCATGCAGCAATCAAGTAAATAAATGTCTGTGGAACAACTGAGTGTATGGCTAAGATATAAGAGAGAACAGAAGAGTAGTGTTCAGTTACACTCTGTGAGTGACAAAGAAAAGCTCCTCATTGGAGGGGAGGCCTAACCAGGGATCTGCTTTTTATTTTCAGGTTGGAATTTTTTGGCAAGGAATGGTATTCCATGAGGAGACCCATCATATCAACGTCTCTCTTTGGTGATATTAGCAGCTTAATAAATGCTCAAGTCCATTCATTCATTAACGTGGCAAAATGGTGATATTCTCATTCTATCTTTTCATTTAATTTTTTTAGCTGGATTTCATTTATAAAAAGAACGTTTCCTTCACCATCTCTTTGGTTACCCAGGGGTATAATTCATATAGAAAAGGTAAGATAATTGCTTGATATTTTTCCCCTTTACTTTCAGTTTTCAGAGTGAGTTGGTTGACTAGCATCTTTCCATGGTGACCAAGTGCTTGCTTGCTTTCTCCCTTTTTCTTTTTCTCCCCACCTCCTTCTCTCTCTTACTTAACTCTCTTCCTCTCTCCTCTCTCTCTTTCTCTGATTTTCTTGCTCCCTTCCTCCTTCTCTTTCTGGCATTCTTTTCTATTTCACTTCTTCTTTCTTCTTGTCTTATTATCACCATGAACGTAACAATTTTTAAATATATCTGATGAGTTTTAATCAATTGCAGTTTTTACCCTGCGGATGCTTAATTGTCTCGTCTTTACCTAGGAGCCTCTTCAAGTTGTCTCCTAAGCCCTTTGATGGAACCCTGGCAGTTTTTGACCTCTTCCTCAATACCTGATACAAGCTGTAATACGGGCTCAGTATCGCAACTTGGAGTCAGCTGTTTCTCTATGGAGCCCTGGTCCCTTTAGTGGGATGTGGTATTTCAGCATCACAATCTGAGCACTAGGAGCAATCACTGTTTCAGTTTTTGTCATTGTTTCTAAGCCCTTCCAGTGAACAGAGTTTGAGGGGAGGGAGTGGGATGGACTGGGAGTTTGGGATTAGCAGATGCAAACCACTGCATTTGGAGTGGATAAACAATGAGGTCCTGCTGTCTAGCACAGAGAACTATATCTGATCACTTGTGATGGAACATGATAGAAGACAACATGAGAAAAAGAATGTATATATAATATACATATGTATAAGCATAACTGGGTCACTTTGCTATACAGCAGAATTGACAGAACATTGTAAATCAACTATAATTTAAATTTTTTAATAAAATTATGATTTAACATTGATAATTCCAATTTTAATTATGATTTTTTTTCCTCCTTTCCCCATATGGATAGTCTCAATGTTCCACAATGCCAGAAATGACATAATGACAGTGGCCCTTAATTACTAATTTGCTTTATTACACCCAAATACACACAACAATCTCATAGCTAATAATACCGACAGTACCGACAACAATGTGATTACCGTAAATAATTCAAGATTCTTTTGTTGCTCTTTTTGTCTTAAGAGAATCTCACCTTAGGGTTGGACAGGCAGGTGACTGACATGCAAAGTTACAGAATTGTTCATGTCATGGAGCTTTACAGTTTGTGGTGGAAACAGACATTTAAGAAGTGATTCTGTTATACAACTCAACAGCAAAAAAGCCAATCAACCAATGGAAAATGGGCAAAAGACCTGAATAGACTGTTCTCCAAGGAAGATATGCAGATGGCCAGCAAACACATGAAAAAATGCTCAACATCAGCTGATTATAAGAGAAATGCAAATCAAAACTACCATGAGATACCACCTCACACCAGTCAGAATGGCCATCATTAATAACTCCACAAATAACAAGTGCTGGAGGGGGTGTGGGGAAAAGGGAACCCTCCTGCACTGTTGGTGGGAATGTTAACTGGTACAGCCACTATGGAGAACAGTTTGGAGATACCTTAGAAATCTATACATAGAACTTCCATATGACCCCACAATCCCACTCTTGGGCATATATCCGGACAAAACTCTACTTAAAAGAGACACATGCACCCACATGTTCATTGCAGCCCTATTCACAATAGCCAGGACAGGGAAACAACCCAAATGTCCATCAACAGATAATTGGATTAGGAAGATGTGGTATAGACACACAATGGAATACTACTCAGCCATAAAAAAGGATGATATAATGCCATTTGCAGCAACATGGATGGAACTAGAGAATCTCATACTGAGTGAAATGAGCCAGAAAGATAAAGACAAATACCATATGATATCACTTATAACTGGAATCTAATATCCCGCACAAATGAACATCTCCACAGAAAAGAAAATCATGGACTTGGAGAACAGACTTGTCACTGCCTGATGGGAGAGGGAGGAAGTGGGAGGGATCGGGAGCTTGGGGTTACCAGACACAACTTAGAATAGATTTACAAGGAGATCCTGCTGAGTAGCATTGAGAACTATGTCTAGATACTCATACTGCAACAGAACAAAGGGTGGGGGAAAAAAATGTATACATGTAAGGATAACTTGATCCTCTTGCTGTATAGTGGGGAAAAAAAAAAAAAGAAGAAGTGATTCTGGAGTTCCCTGGATTCGTTGGTAAAGGCCTCCGTGTTGTCACTGTTTCGGCTCAGGAAGTTCTGCATGCCCCTGGCACAGCCCCTCACAAAGTGAAGTTCACCTGACTGGGGGCTCAGAGTCATCCTCCCTGAGGAAGTGACTCAAGCAAAGACCTATAGGCCAGGTTGGAATTAGCTCAGCAGAGCATGGGGGAAAGATGGGGAGGGGGCGGTTCTGACAAAGAGAAGAGTTCCCTGAGCTGGGACTTATAAAGCACTCTGCAAATAAATTGCCAAAACAATGATGGCTTTTTCAGAATTTTCTTTTTAAGTTATATTCTTCAAAAATCAAAAGATCATCAACCAAAATCAGGTCTGCTCTCCTCTCTAGTAGTTTTCAAGTCACACAGAAAGTAACCATTGCACAAAGCCACAGGCAGGCTTTCCTTGTAACCCAAAACCACGTTGCTTAAGCACTCATTTTATTTCTCATCCTTAACTCTCATTCCTAAAAGCCAGAGCTTCAGAAGAACATTTAAAAAGCAGAGCTTCAAAGGGTGAGGGGCATTTCCTGGGAGTCTCCAGCGGACAATCTCAGACCACTGAGGACCCCAAATAATGACAGCAGGGATACTGGGGCCTGTTCTGTGGATGGCACTGTATTAGATGTTCAACATGCTTCAAATCTAATCCTCAAAACAATGCTGTAATTTAAATGATGTTATCCCATGTTAGATGGGAGGAATCTGAGAAGCAGAGAAAGATGAGGTCAAGTTCCAAGTTCTGTAGTTGCTCAGGGGGAGAGCCAAGAACCAAATTCAGGTCTGCCTGATTCTGAAATCAATATTTCTGTTACCCCACTAAGTTTCACTGGCTTATTCCCTAGAGACATGACATATTTGGATATATCAACTGTGATTTATAAAATAAATGATTACTTACCATAGTTTCAGAGTCGCAGCCCACAAGTAAGAAGCACTTGCTCTAAGAACTAACATTTGGTTAACCCTTGATAGCCTACAACGATATCCTTGCCTAACTTGACTGGTTCTCACTATTTCCATTTCCCAGAGTGGGGAGACGGCGACTCGGGAAGAAGGTAATCTGTTCAGCTATTACAAGTGCCAGAACTAAGGCTCGAACCCATGGTTTCCGACTCCAGATCCCAAGTTGTTCTCACTCTTGGTCATCCTGGCTCTTTTTTTACCAGATTTCAGAATGAGGGCAGAAATGAAAACTTGACAAGAAAAGCCAATAGCAGGCAAAAAGCTTAAAATCGCACACTCCCAGTTGGGACACACTTATCAACAAAATGCCACTCTTTGAATATGAAGCTATTATAAAAACAATAAAATGTTAAAAACTGTCACTTAACCTCTCTCAGGGGGAGCCCATAAATTCGGCACCTTACCATTGTGGGCAAAAAAGTTACATAAAAACATGAAAAGAAAATGAAACACTCTGTTTTCTTAATTTTTCAGTAAATCTGAAACCATTATAAAAAATAAATTCCACTTTTAAAAATACGAGCGAGAGGGACATGATCTCATTGCTTAAATTTTTCACTTTTCTTATCCTTCGATAAATAATTTTGCCAAAAAGGAAAAAAATTTACTTCCTTTTGATAAGTTCACACTTACTGCTTTGTCCCTGGTAGAGTAGCTCATTTGAGGTTTCAGAGTCATATTGTCTTGGATTCAGATGTTGGCTTCACCTCTTCCTAGCTTCAGTTTTGTCACCAGGACTGTAAGGATGAAATGACAAAATGCGGAATGAACGATTAACCCAGAGCCTCATACATGTGTGTACACGGCTGCTGTTCATTGCTGTAACTCACAACTCTTGATAAGTTAGGAAGGAACAGTTGGAATTTGGACGTGGAGTAATACTTTTTTTAAATTCTAAAATCATTAGTTTGGAGTTCCTTAGTGGCTCAGTGGTAATGAACCTAAGATCCATGAAGACGCGGGTTCAATCCCTGGCCTCACTCAGTGGGTTAAGGATCTGGCATTGCCGGGAGCTGTGATGTAGGTCACAGATGCGGCTCGGATCCTGCGTTGCTGTGGCTGTGGCGTAGGCCAGCAGCTGTAGCTCGGATTCGACCCCTAGCCTGGGAACTTCCATATGCCACAGGTGCAGCCCTAAAAAGACAAAAGGAAAAAAAAATTAAGTTCACTTTCTTAAATAACCAAAATCACTAATTCAACTCTAATTCCTATATTGGAAATATATAGGCTAAGAACTAAACTCATTCAGAGTTAAGTACTACTTTTATCCTGTTGCTTAAATTAATATTTTAGATGAAAAAATAAAAAACTTCTTTGCCGTTATAAAAATGGAAAACATGGTGGCAATGTTTTCATCAATCGAGGAAGCAGAAATCACCTTAACACACACAGTTTCACTGACTCAGGACCATGAAATCTCTGTTCCAAAGCACCAGCTTTGCCCATCCAGCTGCTGCCATGTGGCTTTGGGTCTAGGC